>NC_061116.1:55342457-55431471 GCF_002878395.1 Capsicum annuum | reverse complement strand
CTCTATTAACTATGAGTAATATGGATTTTATACATGCATGCACTTATAGAGAGATAAATTCTAATTCTAAATCCAAGTGTTTTTAAACCATCAAGGATTTATTCACCTTAGTTCTCTCGAATCCAAAGTGTACAACCAATTGCACGAACTCTCCAAGAAGTTAATCCTGCTAAGGCATTAACGTGTAAAATAGAGGTTGGAAACCCTATTTTGTTGTCACACTCTCTTTTCCAAATAGTAACTTTTCTATCAAACAAGTTATCGCTATAATGGCACATTACCTATATTTGCAACCATGAGAATATAATTAAAATGAAGAGAGTAATGATATAAGTGGCGTGACACATCATAAATTTAAAAATCTGTAGCAATAGAGAGTATACTACAAGGTTTCCAAAAACCTAACAAATAACTTAGCTACTCATGAATAAAACGGAAATCAAAATAGACATATTCATCATACCAAAACTTAGAACAATCTTGGTGATAAAGATGACTAGTGAAAATAAGAAAGAAGCGCACTTCTCTCTCTCCGTCCTCAAGCTAAGCCGTCCGTTCTTGTGTTCAAAATAATACAGAATCTAAATAATACCTAAAAGTTCAGCCATAAGGCTTTTAATAACATCCTTCTCTAATAAATTGCTACTGCATCCTTAACTATTTGAAAATATTCCGTTTGCCTGGGAAAAAGTTTCCATACATCACATTCAGTCCAAAAGCTGCTTTTCTTTTTATGTGAAGTTTTCCTTTCCTGTCCACAGGTCCCCAAAGTGCTGAAATCTTCCTCATTAGTACCTGAAAAGCATGCTAATCACATAGGTCAGCTCTCTTAACTAATAATAGACTAAAAGTGCAAAATTATGTAGTTTATCCTCAAAACATAGCTAAAACATGGGTAGGTTATGGTGCTTAAACGTATAAATACGCCCAACATCATTAACCACGATGGCACCCGATACAGCTGATATTTTAAATTTTCCAAGTCTCTACCA
The DNA here is from genome assembly GCF_002878395.1 of Capsicum annuum. Lineage (NCBI taxonomy): Eukaryota > Viridiplantae > Streptophyta > Magnoliopsida > Solanales > Solanaceae > Capsicum > Capsicum annuum. Next base: position 55,430,479 of record NC_061116.1, on the reverse strand, counting down.
AGCCTTCGAGATTCATCTAGAATATAGTATATGTAAATGTACTATGCAACCATACCAAATTCAATGTTTTAGACTCAATGGCACATTTGAAATTTTTATCGAAGGTCATTTTGACAAAAACTTGGTCCTACACCTATATCCATTTTCTTAACTTTTCAACAAATAGGTTAAAATGAGTCTGGGTATCTGAGGACTAGAACCAAGAGTCCTTTTAGCCTAAAATCAACATTTTGGAGATGCTAGAATAGTCATAAGTTACATTTAAAGTTATTTGACTGTATTTTTCTCCTGATGGCTATTTGGAACCAATGAAAACTTTAGAATAGAGAATTAGCTCTAAAAACAAATGAATTTCCTGGTAATTGAATTGTTAGTCTTAGTAAATCATAAATAACTTGGGGCAGCTATAGAAAATCTCTAATAGTGAAAATAAGCAAAAATATGGAAAATAACTTAAAGGGTTATTACAGGCAAAGTTAGTCCCACAATACCTAGAAGAGAAGCAAGTTGGGGCTTAAAAGCCTAAGACTTTGAGAAAGTTTGAGTGCCCAAAACTTAAGAGAGTTGAGCATGTTCAGGAAATACCACCACCATTCCATCAATGGCTTAAAAGGAATAATAAGGAGGCATGTTTGAAGAATTAATTTTACACGTTCAAAGAACTTTACTAAACTCCCATTGTTACAATTTTTGTAGGGTATGCCTAGGTAGGACAAGTACCTGAAAGATGTGGTGACCAAAAAAACAAAGTTGAGTGATACTGAGACGGTGGCACTTACTGAAGAGTGATGTTTAGTTGTTATGAGTAAGATTCCAAATAAGTTGAAGGACCAAGGAAGTTTCAACCACCCCATATAAATTGGTAATAGTGATGTGGTCCATGCCTTGAGTAACTTGGAGAAAAGTATAAACTTGATGCCTCAGTCTATTTTTAATACTTTTAGTTTAGTTAAGCCAAGGCTATGCACTGTAGTGCTCTAAATAATGGATAGAACTAGAGTGCATCCCAAAGGAATCATTGAAGAAGCGCTCATTAAGGTTTGTAAGTTTATTATTCCTACTAACTTTATTATTCTTTAATGTGATGCAAATGACTAGATACCAACAATGTTAGGACATCCATTATGGGTGATGAGAGGAGCATTGATTAATGTTGGAGAATGTACTCTAAAAATGAGATTAGATGATGAAGAGGTTTTCCTCAAAGTACACAAACCACTCAATCCACCATTCCACTATAAGGATTTATGTATGATTTCGACTATGGAAGTTGAAGGGTTTGGGGTGGTGAAGTGTGCATAGTAAAAGACCTCTTTGGACCATCTCATAGGGTTTCCCAAGACACTAATTACGCCCAAAAAAGGTGAAGCTAAAAGAAAATCTTGAAAAGGTTGTTGTTGAAAAACATACAAACCTTTAGAGTACCTACTCAAGAGGTCATAAAAGAGTGAGAAGATGGTCTCTAAGTAGAAGGGAAAGGATGAAGGAATGTTGTTAAGAAGTAGTGATGCAGGTTGTTCCGCAACATTAAATCAGTGTACTTGGGAGGCAACCCAAGTTAAGATGGGTACATGATTTTTAGAATTTTTTATTTCATGTAGTATTTTCTTTGTTAAGTTACAGGTTGATGGAAAATCTGATTATCAAAGACCCGAGCTAAGGAGTATGGTAAAAACTGGGTATAGGGTTCACCCAACCTCATTAATATTAAAGATGCTACTAGATATGCCTAAGTCCTCAAGGAGTTTTTCTACCCTTGTTTTTGAATTATACTTTGGCTATAAAGTATGTTTTAAGTGTGGCATTTGGAATCTTCCCATGATTTAGGGTGAAGTGTTGTTGTAGGATTTCTATTTTAGTTATTTTCAAGTTTATGGCTAAATTTGAGAAAATAACAAAAAGATTCTCTCTTTGTTTTTTTTAGTTTTAGTTGTTGGTGTTAGTCTAGCAGATGCACACTTCACCCCGCCCCTTGGTTTTTATTTTTTGTTAATTTATGAGAGGGAACCCTTTGAACCCAGTATACTTTTTATATTTAGAAGTAAATTTTTAAATTAGGCATAAGTGTGATATTCTTGTTAGTTGTTATGGGTGATTACATAATGAAAGTGGTTTTGAATGTGAAAGCATGTTATTATGTTGAATAATTATTTTGGAGACACGTAGGCTCATGTTTATGTCTCTTTTGTGATGTTGGCTTAATGTGTATTGATGTTATTGCTTGGTTTAGAGTCTATAATGTCCAACATAATTTGAGCATGTTCCATGTGTGACTAACGTCTCTTGTTGCATTTCTTGTTGCACATTGATGTATAGAACTTGCTTTGTGTGTGTGCAAATTTAAATAAAGAATGTTGGGTTTAGGATATGATGTAGGCATTTCTTTCATAGCCATGTTTCATACCCTTTTTTTACCTACCCTTGTGCATAATCTTAGTTAACTCTATTAATCCTTTAGCCTATTCTTTGAAAGCCATATATGTAGCCTATTCCCCTTATTTTATTGACCTAACTTTGATCCCATGCTTCTAATTTCTTTAGTGGAAAAACTAATATTGTTTGGGAGGTTGAAGTTTAAGAAAGAAAGAGGTGAAGTGAACCCTAAAGCAGTAGATATTGGTGTTGAAAAACTTAATGAGTTGTAATCGGGAGTAATGTAATGAAAAGAAAGAAAATTTTGCAATATGGAATCATGTCTTGATAGAATATAATCCCTCCATAATATATGAGAACTAGCTTAAGAAGATGGGGAGAAAAGATATATGGGAAGGTAGAGGTAGTTAAAGTTTGGTTGTTCATAAAAGAGTTTAATGTATAATGTCATGTATTAAATAACTTAGGGAAGATAGTCACTATTACTGGCCAGAATAGTTTCTACCCGTCCCTTAGCCTATATTACCACCTTTAATGTTCTACTTGATCTTGAGACATAACATGTTTATATTAGTAAAGTACTACACTATTGTCAATCCTATAGTTCATCTTGGGTGACATGTGAATTCTATTTTAGAGTGAGCATAATTTGATTCATATACCCATTCTTGTGATAAACTATAACTTTGTGAGTAAATATGGGTAACTCTCTTTTGGTGAGGGCGTGTGTTTGATGCAAGTTAGCTATTATGCCCCGAGACTACCCCTGGATGTCACACGGTTCTTAGGACCACAAGTGATCCCAAGCTAACCCATAAACTGACATACTATTAAGCATCTAATTTAAATATGTATAAAATAACTGAGTTTACTATGTGGAATTATAATCATGAAGAAATCTGGGAAAAATACATTATTAATACAATTTTACATTCTGAAAAAATTGAAGAGCATAACAAAAACTATAACACTGACTCTGACTGACATTTGTGAAGCCTCTACTATACTGACTATAGGTAGTTGGGATTCAACCCTAACTACCACTAATCAATACATATGAGTAAGAAATTAAATACATAAATAACATCTACCTGATGTCCCCGAAGTAGGATGACTCATCTTCTGCTGACTGGAATCAGCAACTGTCTGATCATGATACATGGACTACAATTGAACCGGTACCTACATTATTAAACAATGCAGCACGTAGACATAAATGTGGATCAGTACTTTTGGAATGTACAAAGCATGTGGGGGTGAATGCATAAGTAAAACAGTAATTCAATGCTCATATAACTTGCAAGAATGCATGTTAAGTGTAAATGACTCACACTGGTTGAATAACTGAAAGATGAAAATCATAAATCGTAAGAAATAAGTATACTATATAAATCTTGTGAGCCATAGCACTTCGTTTTAGAAGTTGTAATTTTACTCTTTCTGCTAGTGGAATAAGTAGAACTGAAGTTAAGTCTACTTTTCAAAACATATAGGCTAAGTTTAAAAGGACTCACCTTTGAATCTGTAAATTAAAAGTTGAAATCAAATATCTAATGTCTTATGTAAAACAATATCTGAGTAAAATTGTGAGCCTTTACACTTAGTTTCTTAAAGCTTTTCTGTTATTCTTTTCTTCTAGGGTTGTTTATTTTTGTTAGGAGGTTCTTCTAACCGACATAAACCATGTTAGCTATCATGGAGTCTAATGTCTAGTTTCCCTAAAAGGAAAACCTCACGTTGGGGAGAGGTGTCATACTTTTGCTAGGGAGTATAACCTAAGATAAGTGATCATAATCTGTATCTGTCATTCATATAAATGGGAATAATCTGAACCTGTACCTATGTTGGATCATAGTTCTGGGGAAGTAGGATGCGTTAAAGCCACACTTCCCTCTCGGTGATAAATACTACTCCCTTTAAATTTGTATGCTCATTCTATAGGAAATTCACTTTAAAAACTAGCATAAGGGTTTATAGTGAAAACCAATTATGCATCTGTCTATTTTAAAATGTAATCAAAACTAATCTGTTTTATGTAAACTGTCATGAAACTATAAAGTCGATTCCATAGCTTAACTGAGGATCAAAAGATCAAATCTTGATTCAAAAATTGAATATAAACTAATAATAGGATGCTTATAGTATAGTGTTCTTGAAATATCAATATTCAAACTAGGGCTTAATAATCCATGCTTCAAATTCATGTCAATTTATGACAAATCATGCTTAATAGTCAAAATCATGAAGTTCTTGCACAATTCTAGTCAAAATATTGGAATTCAACCTTCAATATATCTAAAAACCCTTCACATGCATAAATATGGAAAATAGGCATGAAATTCATCATCTAAAATGCTTCTAATAATCTACAAATAATGACAATTGTGTATGTACCCTAAATTGAAATTCATGTGAATTCATGTAAAATCATGTAAATTCATAATAAAATATATTTTTGGGCATAAGGATGAAAGGATTATCCTTGTTCATAATCCCACATACCTTAATGGATTAAATTGATGAAGAAAATTGACTTTGAATTCCTATTGGTGTTCTTGAAGATTGTTTCTTGAAGTTCTTGAATCGGGAAACACGAATTCCTTGTTATCTTGAAAGAGGAACGGTGGAATTTGGGGTTTCTGGAAGTATAATATTGAAACATTAGGGTTTTCTTGGAGAGAATTTTGGTAAGGAATGTGTGTAATATTCTTAGAATAGGGTTAAATCTTCAATTTTAATGATTTGGGGTATGGGAAAAAGACTAAGTTGCCCTTGAAATTTAAAACTCAGAACATGGGTGTCCTTTAGGGTTTCACCGCATCGCGGTGAATGGGTCATTGTGATTCCCACCGCGACATGGTAGAATCGCGGTGGCTAACTGGAATGGGACCATTGCTGATTTGGAATAACCGTGACATAGTAAGGTAGTCATCACGATACCCACTGTGACGTGGTGCAATTACAGTGACTATGGAAACCGACAACTGCTAATTAGACCTCCACCACGACGTGGTGGTTTCCTCACCGCTATACTCACCGCTATGTGGTCTAATCGAGGTGAGCTGCTGTTTGGCAAATCCAAATGTGATCCAAACCTTGTCTGAAAAATCTGAAACTTACTCGAGACATGCTAATTAAACTCGTGAGCATAAATAAACTAAAAATCATTGTCTCAGAGCTCTAAAGATTAATCGAAAAATCCTCGAATTAAAGGGAGTCAAAAATTACTAAACCCCTCAACACTTAGCTTTATTTTCTAATTCTAAGTGCTATAGAAAATTACTAGGGTCTGAACTGAACTAGGAACGTAATGGTTATTAAAATGTATCCTCCTTGGGAATATTCATCCTCGAATCAGACTAGTTAGATTAAGAGTATTGTACTAAGGTAACTGAGGTCTTATAATCAACATGCATGACTTGGAACATGATTGGAGGTAGGCTGATATGCAAGGGTTTATATGCAGTAACAATAACTGACTGAATAACATAAATATAACTGAATGAAAGTATATGTAAATCTAAAACTACTGTAATTACTGATTATGCAATGTTTTATGTGAATTTTCTTTACTATAACGAAGATCGCTGATAATTGAATTACCGATAGCTGGGTGACTATTTCTAACAGTCCTGATTTTGTGGAACCAAACTTAGTTCTGTACTTAGTTGGGTGGCTGTCTCTGGCAAACCTGATTCTAAGAACTGAACTAAGGTTTTATACTGAGTCTGAAACTGAAACTTTAACAGTGGGAGTGTTCATCTAACCGACATACTCTATTTATGAACTGAGTTGGGGTCCAACCTCTGACCTCAGTTGGAAGCGTGTTAGCACCTTTCCAAGGGATACTAACAATGGTTGTGAGTTAACTCTATTTGGCAGGAAGACCTTTCATCAACCCTCACTGGCAGGAAAACTCATACGAGATGTATCAACCTTAATCTAGCAAGAATACATCTCAACCTACACTGGCTACATAGTTCTGCAACACAGGGATTGCTACTAAGAGTCAAACCCTTCACTGACAAAAATACCCCCACCTCTGGGTTTACTTGGTATTGATTCCTACTCCCAACTGAATGGACACTAAACTGATTTTTAGACTGAACTATTACTAATAGTGCTATCTAACTGAACTAGACTAAGTTCACTGGGTTTTGTTAACTGACTGAATACACTAAGTTCTGCAACTAACTGAGTATTACTGTACGTGACATCACTGAGACTATTCTAAAACTACTGAAATTCTAGGCAAACAGCTAGGTTTCGTGTATGGAATACCCCTAGGACTTAATAGCATAAATAGTAAAACATGGCATAATCTTAAGAGCATGATAACTAGTCACTTTGTCACAATGCATTCACAGAGGCATTTTATCAATCACTTGCATGGCATGAACTTGTTCACATACTATTATGTCATGATTTCATCCTTTAACTTACATGAACTCTTTATCAAATTCTTGGGGAGCATAATTCATGAATATAATAATAATAAACAATGTAAGCAACATTATTAAAAATCCAACTCACAATTTCAGAGGGTTTTAAACATAAATACGCATAATACCACACATAGGTTAATTACTTCACATCAATCTCATCATAAAACATAGATTAGAAACCCAAATAAAATTATAATCTTGAATACAATACAATTCAACATGAAGTTCATTAAGGCAATCAACTTGTGATTTTAAAAGATGTTCTTGAACTCCAAGGGTGAAAGTAAACCCTTGGATGAACACCTAACATACCTTGATAGTTAATTTTGTTAAGATTCAGGTGAGTTCTTGAGACTTGATTCTTGAACTTGGTGAAGCTAGGGTTTGTTCTTGAAAGATTTTATGAATAAATAATGATATCTTTCCCTATAGGAGTGGGGAAAATGACCCATTTTCCTTCACAAACCATGATTAAATAATACTGGATGGGTCCCCATCGTGTCGCGACCCCTACTTGGGTCAAGAAACTATCGTGATGTGACCCCTACTCGGGTCAACCATCCCTCGCAGTGCGACCCTAAGATGGTTTAACTGTCCCTCGCGATGTGGGCCTTTCGCGACCCCTTGTTGTATCGGACATCCAAAATCGCCCTTATGCTAGTCTGAAAAATCCAAAACTCACTTGAGATGACCTACAAGTGACCCTGATCATGAATCAATTTGAAATTTGACATACTAAGGTTTGGGAAGGTCGAAAACAAGACACTCCAATTTTGAAGGCTATAATGATTCTAAGTTTTGACACTTAGATGAAATTTTCTATGTCCGGGGCCCCTTTTGGCATGCTGTTTAGGACGGAAATGACTAGTATTTTGTGGGGTCTTGAAAGATTACATCAAGAAATTCAATGTATATATTCAACAGATTATTAAAAGGAATAGGGTGCTGCAAGAAAATCTTGCAAGGACTAAAGATAAGTTATAACACAATACGAAGTGGACTAGGTCCTCAACACTGTTAACACTTATTTAGGATAATAAAACCACCACCAAACATGGTATTTGTTTTAAAATTAAAGAACAAAAGTCCACATAAGGTAACCCTACAAGTTTAAAATTATGTACTCATTGTGGAAAGGAAGGCCATCTGGGAAATAAATGTCAAGGTCAAATCTGGCCAATAAAAAGAACATTAGTCTTTTTCAAAAAGAGACATGGTTCTTATCAGATAAATTATTCTAATTTTTTTAACAAGGAATAAGGTCATATCTAATAAAATGGTCAAATAAATAAGTTATATTATTTTTTTTGGGGGATGGAAGAAAAATTTATCCTTTCACTCACAAGAAGGGCCCTAAGTTAATTTGGTTGCCTAAGGATAATCTTTGACGAGTGTTAAAGGTGGAGATGAGAGAAAAACACAAATATGGTATCTGAAGAATGCATGATTTAAATACTTGACACAAACAAGAGAATATTTTCTCGCACACACATATTTCTAAGGTGCCAATGTATCCTCTAGAAAGGGGATATAAGGGTTGAAGCACAACTTGTTGAGTGTCTCTCAAATGCACGACAAAGAAAAAAACATTGTTTATATTGTATGAATGATTGAAAAGAAGGTCATAGGTGATCTAGTTCATAAGTTTCCCAAAACTAAAATGAAGCAATCATATGTGATCTGTCTGCCAAAGAAAAGAATCTAAATTCATCATCTAAGCCTAGAAAAAAAAATGCAGAACTCAATTTTATTCCTCACATATCTGGTGATCATAAGTAACTGAGCTCACTACCTAGTATCCTGGATCAATATGTGAATGTGTCAACCAAACCACATACTTATGGTGAATTCTAAAGGTCTACCCCTAGAAATAGGGGAAACTAACTATAGGAACCTGGTTCATCTAATGTGGTACTTGATTTATCTTTTAGCCAATGGGATTATAGTAGGAACTTGAAGGATTCACGGAATGGAGATGAAATAAAAAAATAGTCTTATGGATGGGAATCTTGATTATTCTAATCCTGAAGAGCAGGTTGACAAGGAAGGATTTAGTATTGCTAGAGATTATGAAGAGGATTACAAATTGTTAACATGGGTAGAACCTATTTCCTAAGTAGTTTGCAAAATGATAAAACTCACAGTATCAGTAGTGGCGATCATGCTAATAAAAAGGTACATGAGACAGGGGAAACAATGGTGAGCATAATAAGGGGGAACTACTGAATAAATAGAGGGTTCAATGTAATGTGAATCTGGTTCTTCTTTACCTAGAGCTTGTTCATATTAATAAAAACTGACATATTATGACTTTCTTAATAGTTGGAGAGTAGATAAATAATTTTATGCTTGATTAGACATATATTGTATATCGAATTACTCAATGTCATACTATTATAGGTACACACCTCAGAAACATCATTTAAAGTGACTAAAATGACTTTAAAAGTTACCCCTACTTTCTTACTAACCCCATCAAGAAATCATTGAGGAACTTACATAGGTGGAACTTGATTCCTTATTTTTAGCCGGGTATACACCATACCTTTTATGTATGTATATCATAAGTATGTGCAAAACTTATGAAGTGATGAACCTGGTCCATCCTTCCAAGGGAAATTCTTTCAAAAAGATCACCAAGAATTCTTTATTTTGATAGTAAGAATTCTGTAATGCTAACTACTTTGATAAAGAGGACCATATCCTTACAATTACCTTAGCTCTAATAAGAGGGAACCTATTCTAACTCTTTTACTATCTACATTATCCTAACTATTTCCTATACCTAAACTATGTTTACATATCCCTAATTTTAACCTCAATACCTCAAGTGTAACTAATAATTTTTTTAGGGGGGAACAACTCTCTTACGAACAATATACTATTAATTCCTTTATCACTGTGGAATCTATCATTATTGCATTGAATTTGATAAGTCCTTTAACCATAAGTTATCAATAAGAAGATATTTAAAAATAATACCTCAAAGGTGTTATATTTCTATGCATATGAACTAGATTCTGGAAAAATAAGTTCTATAACTCAGTTGTTGCTAAATCTACATCTTATAAATGCATAATGTTTTTTAAGCTGAAAATACATAGCATAAGGTAGACCTCATGAATGCTCATAATGAAGTACTGTGTCAAAAAATTTATGGAGTAGAAATTGAACAATGATATGGAAAAACACTCTACCTCCTCTTTGTCTTAGCCTTAGTAATCCTCCTTCTAGTCTATGTCCTTTAGCTACCTTGACCGGTTTCTGTTTTGTGCTTGTGTATCCTCTCATACTCATGATATGATATGCTTTTGATTAGGTTCTTAATGGACTAAATTTTTACATTTCTACTTCATTGTATTCTTTACTTACATATCTTTGTTGTGTGTATAAGATGGGTAATATCCTCCGATTGACTTGCCTTATTATCAAAAAGTGTGTATTGAATAGTGTTTCCTGAGTGACCATGAGTTAAAATGTTATTTAATTCATTATACATTTATTAGGTTCTTTTTTTGGTGATTATCAAATATTCCAAAAGGGGAAAGTTATATAGCATGAACAAAGAATATATGATGTGTTTTTTTATCATCATCAAAGAGAGGGAAAATGTTAGAAAGTAGGAGATCATATTTGTAGTTTTCATGATTGACATACACGAACCTGGTTTACTACTTGTTGCATTTTATATGTTGTATCATGTGAACTAGGTCTAAAACAGGTTATGTGAAGACAAAAGGACATTTTATATGTTGAAGTTTGGTTTGTTAAAGTCTAGATTTATCATTCCTCATTAAGTTCATCAGTTGGAGTAAGTTTTTGAGTTTTGAGTCATTAATAAGATAAATTTTAAGTTGTAATCTCTTTTTTATTTTGTGTTATTTAGTTGAATGTGAGAAACAAAAATGAGTTTTACTTTTTATTACACATTGGGGATAGTTTATCTACTTTAAGTTGGGTTCGGGGGTATACCAACCACCCAGGTTTTTGGTTGCAGTGTCTCTTTTGCCCAGGGTGTGCTATTATAGTAAAACCGACATGTTTAGGTATTGGATTATGTCATAATATGTGTGATGTGATGTTTTGTTTAATTAGGAAAAAAATAAGGAACCTAAGTAAAGTCAAAATGTTTTGTTTTGGGTTTTTCTGTGTTGGAAAAATATTTTACCCTCGTAAATTTTTTGTGAACTGTGTGTTGTTATATATGTATCACCATTCTTGAATTTTCTATTGCGGTAGTATTTGGGATAAGATAATTAAAGATAAGCCTTACATGAGCTAGATAAGTAGTACTTGATAATGTATCCCTATATCATGTGTGTGAGAATATAAAAATGGCATGGATAAGTAATAAAGGAAAATGTTAGAGAATAAAAGTAGTGTGGATAAGTAGTGGAGCTAATAATGTAAGTGTATTTCCGAGGAGGGTGAGTTACTATGTACTATATGTACCATCCTTTCCCTTAGTCCTATAGTGATCCTAGTCAAACTATCCCAAACCCTAAGGTATAGAAAATAAGGACAAACCTATGGTATTATGCACATTGTTTGAACTTCTTTGCGAGAGTGAGTGTTTTCATGTAGTCCCTGTATTGACATGCTTTATGATACTGAGAGAATTGAGACTCTCTTATTTTGAGGAAACATAGGTTGTATTTTTAACTGCTTATCTATTTGGGTAGTGTCAGTTGTTTAATTCTTTGTTGTTTGTTGCTAATGTAATGCCAACTCTTGATTCCATTTATGCCATACTATTGTTCTACCTGGATCCACACATTGTTTTTGAAAGTTTAGGATAGGAGGGAGTAAGAAATTTAAGCTAAAATGAGTTGACTATTATAGGTACCTTAGGTTACTTTTAGTTAAGCATCCTACTTTTTTGTTATGTATTAGTTGCTTGAGGATATGCAAACTTTCTAAGTTGAGGGTGTTGATGTGCCAATATTTTATGGAATTTTCGATTGTTAAAATAAGGAAATTGTTAACGTACTTGGGAATTCTTGTTAGATATAATGTGCTTTTGTGTTGATTTTTCAGGGAAACTGAGTTCGGAGACAAAATTGAGAAAAGGGATGAATAAGAGCTAAGAGGCTACCTACAAGCTAACATACGACTAGTAGATAGTAACTACAAGCCTTTAGGTTTTTCACGTAGGTTGATAATATGAAGATTCTGAGAGTTAATAATTTCTTTTTATTCCTATGCCCCCTACCTACGAGGCGTATGTACTACCTACATATCATAGGCATCCCCATAGATAGGTTTTCTGTAGTTTGAAGATTTCTCTAGTTTCCACAAGCCTACTTATTCCCTATAGGTATAACCTAGGACTCATAATTTACCTCGAGTGTTGGTGCCTACTCAAGTTTCCAACACTATTTAAGATAGGTTTTCTGATGTATCAATAAATACCCATTAGATATTTTATTATAAGTTTATGTACGTTATACGCATTTTACATTATTTTGAGTTTTGAGATACAATATTGATCTATGAATTATTGTTCTTGGTTTTTGGGGTTCACAATTAATTTGAGATTTTGGGATTTCATTCTTATTCTTTATAATTTCATTCTTAAGATTTCATCTATGAAATATATGTGTGTTCTTACTAGGTTTGTGAGAGCCTTGATAGATTAACAAAGAAGATTAGTGTGAAGTCATTATAAATTGGTGTTCTTTTATGTATCGGTATTTCTTTCATTTTGATTGCTTTATTGATTTTTTCAAATTTTAGGAACTCACCTATACTTTATACTTTCTCAAGAGAGTGGTAGAGATTAGGAAAAAGAAATCACAATAGTAATTTGAAGTTACCGACCTTCATCTAATTAGCTTAAGACCGAGAAAAGATAGTTATTCTGAGATCCAAAATAAAGGTTATTAGTTGGACACTATGAGACCGAGAAAAGATGGGTGAAATTCACTCAAACCAAAGTGAAAAAATTGTTAGGTGATACATAATATGTTAGATTTTGCATGCAAGGTAGCAAGATCATCTGGCGAGCATGAACAGTCTGTGGAGTTATGAAATCAGGGGTAACACAAACCTAGAGATCGTCTCATATTGATAACAACCCTGATTATTCAACACTGTTACTTGACTCCTACTTTTACAAAAAAAAATGTTTACTTTCTATAATTTCCAATTACATAAGCAAGCTTGTGATAAATTTTTGACCTATTCTTCAGGGGATCGACCCCAACCCTGTTGGGTTCTATATTTAAGAAGTGACCAATTTATACTTTCTAGGAGATGTAATTTGGGTGACACCAAAGTTCAAGCCTATGGTATTTCATGCACATGGCTTGAAGTTCTTTGTGAGCGTGATTGCCTTAATATAGACCCTATATTGATATTCATTATGATATTGTGAGATTATGAGACTTCTTTGTTGTAATGGTACATAGGTTGCATTGGTAGCTACCTATTTGTTTGGGTAATGTCTTTTGCATACATGCTTGATTGTTTGTTGGTAATCTTATACCAACACTTGATCCCTTTTATGTCATGATATTGTGTAACATGTATAAATAAAGAGGTTCGAAAAGTAAAACCTCGGTTCGGGTGGAAAGTTTATGTTTTTTGTGTTTTATTTGACTGAGGAAATGCAAATGTTCTAAGTTGAGGGTGTTGATGTTCCATGGTTTCATGGAACTTTTGATGCAAAAAAAAAAAGAAAAATATTCAAGAACTTAGTTATTTTTGTTGGGTATAATGTGTTTTTATGTTGATTATGCAGGAAAACAAGTTTTGAAGGAAAAGCTAATACATGATTTGTGGGTGGGACCCATGACTAATATGAGAGGAAATGTATGATTCCTACGAGTTGATTAATGACTCGTGACTCCAACCCACAACTTGGGGGTGGCAATCGTGAGTCATATACTGAAGACTGAACCTAAGTGTGATTTTCATGATAGAGATCTATGACTCATGGGTCTGATCCACAACTCCACCCATGAGTCGCATGATGCTGCAACGTATTTTTCCTACATAATTTAGGATTGGATTCATTTTGTATCTATAAATACTCTCATTGTGTTTTATGATAAGTTAACACACTTTTACATTTTTTTAAGGTTTTTAGACATTATTGTTCTTGGAATTCTTGATATTGAATTTAGGGTTTTTAATAATTCTCTAAAAAGAAGACCCTAAAACTACCATCTTAGTTGTAGCCATTTAATAAGTATCATCTAACCCCTTTACAAACTTTTAAATCCTTTTAGACTCAATTGAGATGGTAGTGAATTAATATCTAGATAAAGTGTGAAAATGAGCTTCATACAATGCAATAGTCATAGGGCCCTGCTCCAAATGATCAAACTCGTCACGTATTTGATATCTCAAAATATAAGGGACAATTATCTCACAAAAATACTTGAAAACTGAGTTCAAGTCATAACATTCAAACCTAAAGGAACAAAACTATTAAACGACCTCCGCCAGTCTCTAGCCATATTCTCAATTGATAGGTAGTAGAAGCAACTTCATAAGACTCAAGGTATCTAAGATTTTTTAACTTTTTCTTAGAAATCAGTCAAAAACTCATAGGAATCCTTTCTAATAGGTCCACTAAATTTGGGCAAATCCAAGCAAATAAAACTCTTAGATCTATTCTGATCATCAAAAGTCATAATTATACAAGAAGTAACCAGAGTAATAGTAAGTTTGACAAGAAATGAATCTACACGTGGGGTAAGACTGATGATGGTTATACCTATAACAAAGAATACCATAAGGATACGTCTACACTGAAGGCGGAATAGCACACAAAGTTTGAGAAATACCAGGTATACTTAATGGAACACCCTCCAAATGACTCAAGAGATGAACCAATACCGTGAAACGTTGGGGTATCAATTAAATGAGGCGAGACCTAAGTTGACGCCACCTCCCATGTCTAATAACAATCTCTATTATACTCAACCTCAAGCTTAGTAGAGGTTTCCTTAGTACGTTCTCTGATCGGTTCAGCTCCTAATGTCTAAACCTCTAGGCCCTCTACGAACCTTATCTCTCCGACAAGTTTGAGCTTCATTCTCGAATGTTGCCTTAGCATCCCTAAAATCTTGATATTTATTACATACTATTTGTGAAAAACAGAGTGAAACACAACTTAGAACACAGGGTAAGAATAACCCGCACGACTAGGAATCTAAATAGAGATGTTTTTCCTAAAGACAACTTATAGTTGATAAAAGATAGATAAAGACGTCTAAGTAACAATCTATAAGACTCTACTAGACATCCTACTCTTACACTTGTGAGACAAGTGAACCTGGCTGCTCTAATACAAATTTGTCATGAACTATTTTTGGGTCATGTTGTCACTTATTATGGCTGAGCCTTGATAAGTAAGCCAATCACCCAAACTGATAAAGGAAAAACAACATCAATAAAAAGATAACTTGAATTTTAGACTTCTAGAATGAAGTCAAGAAAATACAAACCATAATTAAAACAAAATTTAAAAGAAATCTTATAATTACCCAAAATCTGGTGTCATAATGTAAGAGCACCTAGTACATATCTCAACCTAAAAATTCATCACTAACTCTAAAACTAGAATAACAACATAAAGTAAGATAGAAGGAGCTCCAAAGTAAACTCTTAAATCCCTAGAGCACTCAGAACCTCGAACAATTCTCTGAAAATCTACATAGAATCAGCTATAGTGTCTTATACATATACTCAGAGCTGCACCAAAAGGGTACGATAGGGGTGAGCTCGACCAACTTATACTCAGTAGATATCATGGGCTGACTAGGAAAAGTATGAAATATAATAATTAAAACTACTACTATGAGCATCTTAGCTACAAGCACAAAAGTCCCAAATAGTATATCACATCATCTGCACTAATAGTTCTTATATATTTATATATATATATATAAACAGAAAATGAAAGCAACATAGATATACATGAAAATACACTGAAACTAACAACAAGTCTAGGAAACTAAAGAAATAAAGCAAGATACGTATGCAAATGTAATGCAATGTAATGTGGATGGAATGAATGATGAAACCCATTGCATGACTTTCAGTATATATCCACCGAGCTCAAATCTAGAAGGTAGAATTTGTCAGGGATTCGAACCCATATACTACATCTAATATTATATCTCAACTCACCTCTCTGGCTTGTGTTTCATGGAGAGAATTTTAATAAAAGTGTTTCATTTTCTTTCAAAAAATAGGTGTTTTGAATGGTACTAGTATCACTTGAATGTAAATGTATGTAATGAGGATGCAATGCTCACAATTAACTCAAAAAGAGGATATCCAATCCATCCAATATGTAAATATATATAAATGATTCCAAAAATCAACTTAATCTGTCCATAAATTATGATTATCAACTCAATTTAGGCATCATTAGCATAATATACATGTAAGACAACAATTATATCATATCAGCCCCTAAATTAGGTATTACTATTATGATAAAGGAAACCAATGCTCAAATAAGGCCTATATTATCAAATTAATCCCTCACATGGGCATTACATCAAGAATAAAGTTATATAAATGCACATATAAGTAAAATGAAGCCAAGTAAAGCCCTCACGTAGGAAACACATAATATCATATACCACAAGTGAATAATAACATAATATAATCCCTACACGGCATAATAGTAAAATATTCTAAAAAATAAAAACTCTATAGTTATTCTCCCCCAACCCATAGAATGTTTTACTTATATATTAACTACCCAGCTTAATCTAAAATAAGTTTAACCATAACCTACCTTAAAACGATAAAATTTTGGCCTAAATTATTTTAACATGGAGTTTGCCCTTCCTAATGGCCTCAAAATCAACTACAATATTCAAATATAGCATCTATGCATTAAAAGAAAGCCAATGACACTCATATTTCCCATAATTGGGTCAGGTCCAAAATGGGTTTGAAAAATAATTTTGAAAACCAAAGGGATAAAACCAAAATTTTATTTTAGAAAGAGCTTTCCCAAGGTTAAAGGAATCTAAAGGTGAAAACCCAGAAAAAATAGGTTAGAAACTAGGTCCGATTGAAAGAAAATCCCTTTTAAGCATTATAGATAAAACCCAAATTTCCATTTTAAATCATGATTTAAAGGTGTTTATGATGAAGTCAATGAATAATAATGGAAGTAATATTTTTGAACGTACCCAAGCTCAATGGTGCAGAATGTTGCCTCCTATATTTGCGTTCAATATTTTAATAATGACAAACTAAAGTAAACATCTGTAGGATATTGAAAATATCTAATGATGAAAGGAAAAGATATTAAAGATTCACCAAAGATGCAAAAGAGATTCCAAAATCTCTAAGGAATCAACTCAAGATATTTAAGAATATCTTGCAAAAGAAACAAGCATCCAACAACATAATGGCCGAGACTAAACTTGGAATAATATCAATCATACGGAATCAATTCAAGACTTCAAGAAAGTCTCACTAAGGAAAGCAAGCATAAAAAAGTAGATTGCATGGAGAAAAACATGGGAAAATAGCACCAATCACCATAGGAGCAAAAGGAATGAAGATCACAGACATATTTTATATGGATCTGTATAAAGTACTGTGCAGGACATACTATACGGTAACATTCCTCAATGAAGGAATCAATTCCAATCCTTGATTGGGAAGAAATATCTTGGTTTTCCATATGAAGAAAAGCAATTGAAAAATATAAAAAGAGGACTGAAGATCTAAGCACTTACACGCTTCAAACAAAAATCTCAAAGTGTCTCAATCTTAGTCTCACAGAGCTTTGTACTTCTTCTTTTACAATAGTTATATAAAGAATAGAATAGAATAAACATTATAATATGAAGTGAAGTTGTGTCACAAGATCTGAAGAAAAAACTAAGTCTTCAAAACTTGTTTCTTATCATTATACTCGAGCCCGACCTTAAAGGATCTAAGGAAACATTGTAACCCAAGGGGACAGGAAGTAGGTACCACATTGGTGTTTTGAACTAGGATAAATCTTCATATGTTTACTTTAAAGTCGATTATTTACTTGTCTATTTATTTGAATCTAATTTATTTTATGAAGTGTACTAATTTGCAGGCAAGTCGACTGTGAAAAGTTAATAATCGACTTACAGAAAAATTTCAATGCACTCCCTCTTTAATTCCAATTGGCATCAGTACAGGTCTCACCAATAGTGTTGCTTAACAGCATGTAAGAAAACATAAAATAGAAAACTACTGAATTCCCAGTGGTTTTCTTCAAGATTGTCATTCCTCTATAAGACCACTCTAATTTAATAGACAACACTACTATTATTGAAAGAATAGATTCAGGATCTTTGTTTAATCAAATGACGTCCAAGTCTGGGTTTTCATTAAGAATGGACCAAAGCCAATTCCAGGACACAAAGAAAACCAAAAGGACAAAGATAAATAATCGAGCAATACGGATATAAAAGACCTTGAGAGCTTTGAGGTCATCAAGGAATAACAAGAGGTAATCCAAACTAATGCACAAGCTATAAGTTTACTTTTGTGTTCAGTTAGTGGAGAATAATACGATAAGATATCAACCTGCAAGACTGAAAAAGTGATATGGGACAAATTTGAGGTAACCTATAAAGGAACCACGAAAGTCAAAAAGTCAAAGATTGTTGCCCTAGTCAAGGAATACTAGCTGTTCAAAATAGAAGAAAATAAAACATTGAAAAAATATTTCCCAGAATTCAGCAAAATCATATGCGAGCTAAAATCATTGGGGATTATCTATCTACAAGCTTGCAAGTCCAGAAGTTGGTCAAAAGTCTCCCAAGAGTTTGTCAAACCAAGGTTTTCATTTTGGAAGATAGATATCTTCATAACATGACATATGATGAACTATGAGGTAATCTCATTTCTTATGAACAAAATTATATCTACAGGTACCACCAGGAGGAAAAGAAGAAACCAGTAGCCTTCAATGCTTCATTGGCTGAAGAAAAAAACATTTTGTAAAAAGCCAATAGTGAAGGAATGGCTCTCATAAATTTTGGAGTAAGGCTGATCATAAGAAAGAGATAGAAAAGATCCCAAAGAGCTAAAAATAATAATTCTAAAAGAGACAATGACTGTTGTTATCGTTGTGAAAGGCCTTGCCATTTCAAACAAAATTGTATAGAATTAAGAAGAAGATCTTCTAGAAAGAATCAAAATTTTGGAGACTAGAGTGATTAAGATTAAGTAAAGAAGAAATAGAAGCAGCCAACATATGCTTCATGGAAAAATAAGAATCTAGAGAGGTAAGGCCACATGTCTTTCATAAATGTAATATTCCTAAATCTAATTTAGATATGATATCCAATGAGCTTCAAAAACTTATAAATGAATATTATAAACTCTCCTAAGATAAGAAAAGTCGGGAAGCTTGACTAAAATGAAAAATCAAAAAGGAGCCAAAAAACTATAAAGTAGAAATCGAAGCATATCAAAGAGAAATTGACTTACTTCAAGAAGAGCTTGATGATTTAAAAATGCAATTGAATAACATTAAGAAGTAACTAAGTAAAAGTTTTGTGAGATTGAATTCTTTTAAAACTAACTCAAGTTTCTTATCAAAATTGTTAAAATTATCCAAGACCTCTTTCTCTTCTCAAGGACTTGTCTGTTATATTTGTGGACAAAAAGGGCACAAATCTTACAGTTGTAGGCATAAGCCAAAAAGTGTGTGGGTTTGGAAGTCTAAAGGAAAAACATCTAACCTATAAGGTCCCAAGACTACTTGGGTACCTAAACAAAATTTATTTTCTTATTTTGTAATAGCATGCCCACAGGAGCTATAAAAAGGGAATGTAGGTCATTGACAGCGGATGTTCCAGAAAAATGATTAGAAAATAAGAAAATTTTTATACTTCAAAGAAAATAGATGGGGAATCAGTTAGATTTGATGACAATGCTAGAGGCAACGTCATCGGAGTAGGCTCGGTAAAGCTTAGCTACTTATGTGAATTTATCGAAGTGTAACAAGTAGATGGCCTAAAACATAACTTGCGTAGAATCAGTCAACTATGTGACCCCATATTTGGAGTCTTCTTCAAAGCTAAGAGTTGTTCCATCAAACACAACAAAAGTGATATCTCTCTCATTGATGAATCCGTTTATAATATTTATGTCTTAAATAGTCTTGAATTTTCTTCTTTAACCTATCTTACTGTGCAAACCAATGATATTTGGTTGTGGCATAGAAAACTTGGGCATGAAAAGCATATCATTGAGAAATTGTCAAGACTGGAACTGGTGAGAGGTTTGCCAAAACTCAAGTTTGAAAAGGATTACATCTTTGATGCCTGCCAATTACGTAAATAAACTCAAACATCATTCAAAGTCAAAGATATTGTGTCTACTACAAAACCCCTTTAAACAATCCACATCGATTCATTTGGACCCACTAAGACTAGAAGTATCGATGGAAAAAGATATGTCTTCTTCAACATTGATGACTTTCTCATTTTCCATGGGTAATGTTTCTTGATCATAAACATGAGGCTTTCATAAACTTTAAGATATTTTGTAGAAAATTATAGAGAGAAGCTAGACACCTCATCACCTATGTTCACAGTGATCAGAGAGAAGAATTTAAAAGTAAATCTTTTGAGAAATACTATGCTCAAAATGGATGCTCTCAGAACTTCTCATCACCTCGGTTTCCTCAATAACTGGTGTGGTAGAGCATAAGAATCAGTCTCTCCAGGAAATTGCTAGAACTATTCTATTAGAATACAATCTCCTAGATCACTTTTGAGCAGAGGAAGAAGCACAACATGTCACATCATCAACAGATGTCTCATCAGACTATTCCAAAGAAAATACCTTAGGAACTGTGGAGAAGGAAGAAGTCTAACATTAGCTACTTTCTTTCTTTTGGATACAAATGTTTTATCCATAATAACAGTAATAATAACTTGGGAAAATTCCATCCACAAAGTGATGAATGTATTTTTGTTGGGTACTCTCCTACAGTCATGGTTGTAGAGCTTATAATTAATGAATATTATGTGTTGAAGAATCTATGTATATTGTATTTAATGAAACTCATCACCCTCCTATGAGTTTTAGTATAAATGAAGAATAGGTGAGTGATCTATAATCTGGACCTAATGCTAGAAAAACCTCTAAGACATCATAAGATGAGTAAACTATACCCCCTCTAGAGTCGACTCCCACAGCAAAAATAGTCAAAATGAGTGTTCCAAGAGAATAAAAACACAATTCTAGCTATCCAAATAAATTTATCGTCAGAAATTTAGGTGACTTGATACCAACAATAGCATTATTAAGAAAGCAAGATTTTATTTCCTTTGTATGTCAAATTGATCAAAATAAGACCAATGAGGCCCTCAGAGATGAATCCTACGTCGAAGCCATGTAGGAAAAGTTGTACTAGTTTGAATAAAATTAAGTTTGGACTCTCGTTGAAAGACCTAAGAACTACTCAGTAATTGGAACTAGATGGATCTACAGAAACAAATTTAATGAAGAAGGTAAGGTTATCAGAAACAAAGCCAAACTTGTAGCTCAAGGCTACTCCCAACAAGAAGGTATTAATTATGATGAAACCTTTGCCCTTGTGGAAAGTTTAGAGTGAATTCAAATTTTATTAGCTTTTATTGCTTTCAAATGTTTTAAGTTACATCAAATGAACGTCAAAAATGTCTTCTTAAATAGATTTATTCATGAAGTTTTTTTAAAATAATCCCCCCCCCCCTCATTTTGTAAGTCCATCTTATCCAAATCATGTTTTAAAATTGTCAAAATCACTCTATAGTCTTAAATAAGCTCCAAAGTCTTGGTACAAGAGATTGAGTACATTCGTACTAAATAACAATTTTAAAAGAGGTAAAATTGATACAACTCTGTTCATACAAAAGTTTGATTCAAGTCTTCTTGTTGAGCAAATTTACATTGATAATACCATTTTTGGTAGTCCTAACATCTTACTGTGTGACAATTTTGTAAATCTGATTAATTGAAAATTTGAAATAAGACTCATGGGAGATCTCATATTCTTCTTAGGATTACAAATCAAAAAAACTCCCAAAGGTACCTTCTTCCGTCAAGCTAAGCACATAAAGGAACTCATCAAAAAGTTTAGTATGGAAAAAGGAAAGGCCTATGGAACTCTTATGATTCCATCCACAGTTCTTGATTCATACTAGTATGGAAGGGATGTTAATGAAAATATGTATAGGGGAATAATTAGATCGCTACTCTATTTGACCAAGAATCGACCATACATCATGTTCAGTGTATGTAAGTACATCAGCTTCAAGTCGACTCCCAAAGAATCTCAATTGGCTACCATCAAAAGAATTATCCGATATCTCAAAGACAATAGACTACGGTATCATTGACCTTTCCATTTCAAATTAAATGGATATTCAAACGTTGACTTTGCAGGTGATAAAAATGATACTAAAAGAACTTGTTGAATGTTTCACATTCTTGGTGATGCCTTGATTTTATGGCACAACAAAAAGCAAACTCCAGTTGCTCTTTTAATAGCTGAAGTTGAATACATAGCCATTGGAAGTTATGGCACTCAAATTTTATGGATTATGGATCAACTACTTGATTTTAATTTATCTTTTGAATATGTTCCCATAATTTGTGATAACACCAGCACTATTAGTTTGTCTAAATATACAATACATCTTTATAGGGACAAACACATTAATATTAGGCATCATTTTATTTGAGATCATGCAGAAAATTGAGACTTTTGTTTAACATTTGTTGACTCCGAAAATCAACTGGCAGATATTTTTACTAAACCCTTTGTAGAAGAAAGATTTTTCTGCCTTTAAAAAAAACTTGGTATTCTCAGTATTAGTGACCTCTGAGTTTTTATTTTTGGACAAAAAAAATTTTTTAATTGTTTTGATTTTCTCTTCGGTTTTTAACCAAAAATTGATTTCATAAAGGAAAGTCATCATTAGTTTCATCGGCATTCAATCCACGTCTACCGCTTTTGAACCCTTTTACCTTCTTAATACACACCTTTCTGTCATCCTTTTACTTCCATCAATCACCTTTTTACTTCACACTGCTTCATCTTTGATACGCCTAAATTACAACTTTATTACGAAAATGTAAGTGGTCACAGTCAAATATAGAACCCAACCTGGTTGGGTGTCGAATCCCACAGGGAATACTATGTGCACTAACTACTGTGACTATTATTAGACTATTGATCTAAGGTTCCTAAGTAAAAGGGGGTTTTGATATGTTACTAATGCTATTTCGTTCTTATATCACACAGCGGTCTAGCTAATGAGAGTTAATGTAAATTCAATTTCAATAAAAATGAGTTAACTAGAGTTATGCTCACTAAGATGTTCAAATAGTTAGGGTTGTGAACTTGTGCTGGAATTCTTACTTGTACTTTCAATTGTAAGAAGTATTGAATTGTAAGAATTACCCACTTGTTTCTCAACCTAAAGGGTGTTTTACTATTTTCTTCTTTTAAACTTAAAGGATCTGTGTATCACTCAATAAAACTATCATGAGAGTTGATCCAAAGGGTAAACCTATGGATTTCATGTGAATCACCCTTTTTCCCAATATCCACTTTCTTGTCAGACAAGTGGTGTTTATAGGCTCACTTCTTAAGTTTGCAACCAAAAGATGTCATTAAAATGAAGAGAGATTCATACAATTTAGATAGATGATAGAAATCAAATGGATTCACAACCCCAAACAGTTCTATATATCAAGGCTCCCATAACCCTAGTTATGAGAGTTTAGCTACTCATCTCCGTATTAGAAATCAAAGAAATATTGATGTTCATAAATACCTTCAAGAGAGTACTTACAAAAGTTACAATATTGTTCTTCTCAATCTTCGATGAACACAAATAGAGAATAATAATCAAATAATAATTTCTATTTTCCAATCTCAAGGAAAAGTGTTACATAGCTCTCAATAGAGAAGAAAGCATGAAACTACTGCCAAAAGATACGGAATAAACCCTAATACGTGGTATTTATATGTTTCTAGAACTGGGATTTTAAAATTCAAACTTGGATTTGACGCTTCACTCACGACTTATCGAGCGACGGTCAATTACCAAGACCGTCGCTGGAGTACCAGTGAGTCTATATTCTACTTATGGGCGATAGGTAGGGTGACGGTTCATCGCAGTACCAATGGTATGTCACCTGGTCTATTGAATTACTTCCAGTGGTCCTGCATTTTATTTCCTGGCAATGGTTTAACCCGACGGTCTGTCACAATACCGATGGTCCGTCGCCTAGACCGTCCCATGACTTTTAGTGTTCCTTCATTCTATTTCCTAGCAATGGTTTGGGCCAACGGTTTGTCTCAAGGTCGATGGGCCATCGCCTGAGCCTTCGCTGATCATGTTTTCTTTGTTTTGTCCAGTTTATCCAAGTTATTCTTCATACTCAATTCTTATCCTAAAAAACACTAAAAGACCATGTTAAATACAACAATCATTGCTTGAAAACACATAATTCTCTTAAGTAAAAGGCCTAAAATGATAGTCAAAAGCCAAAACATCAACACCCTTAACTTAAGGCAGTTTCTTGTACTCAAGCAATTCAACATCAAATTACAAATATGCATAACATAATAACAGGTATTTGCTATTGAACAAGTTTTCACACAACTATTCACTTGTCATCCAAATCATATGGTTTAACGTATCAGATTCAATAACCGGTATTGTTTCCAATTCAATTCATCTACACAAACATGGATACAAGAATCTACAAATATCAGCCAAATTAAGTGTAACTCAGGTTGCCCAAATAGTCAAAGAGATCCACCACTCAGAATATTTTGTGGATACAAATCAAAACCCTCTTACACATCAAAGAAGTTACTAACATATCACATGTACCCATAAGTTTGCCTTTACCATCCAACTCCCCCTTATAGCTGAGTTCCAAGATCAAGTAGGTCTTTTCTAGTTTAGTAATGAGGTATTTGGCTAGGTCAGGAAAGAATTTTTGGTAAAAGTGACTAAGAACTAGGCTTTAACTCTCTTTTCCTTCAAATTCATCTTACCAAGGCTATTACTTTGTTATCTCATTCATTTATGCTTTGCCATAGTAAACACTTTTTCCCTCTTTTTTTACATACATATATACAAACAAGCATCAGCCACCCTCAACTTAGATTGATGCCATAAGTCAAGGTGCACATTGTCTTAACTAGACCAGGGCCAAATGCTCTAATTCAAATTTTAGACCAACTATCTATTAAGCAGTTAACAGCCCCATAATAGCCACCCTCAACTTAGGTATTTTTCCTAAGTTTAGGTACACATTTCCCATTACTAGGCTAGGGCAAGAGCTAGGAATCAACAGTTCAAAGAGAGTTAACTAGAATACTTGGTGATGAAGAATATTTACAAAGGCAAAAAGAAAGTTTCAAACATGGAAAATTATTTTTGGTGGGGTTAAGTTTTGGCTAAGTGGACTAAAAGCCCAAGGTGTCCTGCCATCACTTCTCATCCTATCAACTCCAGAACAACATCAATTAAACCAAGAAATTTCTAGGTACTATACTGTATAAGAACTAATACAAAATACCCACACACATAGTGGCAACTGAGTCACACTCATTCTACTATTCTTATGAAGTGCATCACATGTCATGCGAATTTATATACTAATGCCAACTACGGATTCACTAAAAGTTGATAACATATCCTAGGAGACAAAAGAAAATAGCCAAATGGAAGTAGTCATAGCTTGATGCCAACATCATTCATCATCCATATTTATAACAAATACTAAAACAAACAACACTTTTATTCTTAGACCAACATCAGCAACATAACAAGACTTAAAAACAATAAAAATGCAAATTTGACATTAAACCTAGACATAAATTAAACCTAGACATGTTGATTCTTCTAGATAGGATATGGTAGGGTTAAGAATATCGGCAATACAACCCTTTATGGTACAAGAACATGCTACCCCCAAAGAAAAAATGTTTTTTCTCAATGCATATAATTTAAGCACAAAGAAGTGTAAATACTTGTAGTGCCTCTTATTTACTTGAGGCGTCTGTGAAGTCCGGTGAGGCTGCAGTGTCCTCACCAAGTAAAATGTTGACCCTCATAGTGGAAGGAGTGCTCACAATCTCTTCCTCCTAAATCAAAGGTACAATATCTCTGGCTAGATCTACAGTTTGCCTCCTAACTGGGGAAGAACTGGTAGACACCCCAGCTGCTTCATCCTTTGTTATTTTTCTTCTTCTCGTCTCATCTTTTCTTGACTTTATTATTGCTTTCTTTATCTCATATTGCACTCGCTCTTTTGGTGACATAGATTTGATTCTCTTTCTTTTAGCAGCTTTTTGTACAACTTTTTCATTGATCTCCGCTACCTTCTTACCCTTATCTTTGATCAGTCATTCCATTAAATCAACAAGACCTTCATGTTAATCACTTGTAACCTGGACTGGATAAAATATTATCTACTGTCGTTGTTGGTTCATCCTATCTATAACTGCCTGGAATTATCTAACCTCATCAATCAATTTTACAAAATTTGAAATAGACATGGTATCCAACTTCTTGTTGATTCGCTCTTCCATGTTGTCCATTCTTAGTTGAATATTCCTAAAAAGATGTATCTCTTCCTCTACAAGTCTTTCAACAAAGGGTTTGCAATCTGCCCCTCATATAGATAACTACTTCACAACCATTTTTTATGCTTGGAATACCTTTGTAAAGTTCTTCTGGTTCAGCCTATATTCTTAATATTGGTGTGGAACTAATGCAGAATCCTCAGTCCCACCCATGGGAATCAAAGCTAAACCTTTAAAGGTGGTAGAAGGTATATAAGTAGCAAGAGGCAATGGCATACCTGAAGGAACCTCAGATGATTTAGGAATTGGTGTCGACTGAGTTTGTTGAGCTGGGGGCTTGTTGACTCGTATATCAAACTTTAAGTCATCCCTTATCTTTTTAATATCCTTCCTATGCACTTCCCATACCTCATTATCAAGTCCACTAATCAAAGGAATATTTGCTTTCTTTCACAACTCACTGATAAGACATGGAAATGTAAGCTCAGTCGGGTTCATATGAGCTCAGAAGAATAACTCATCAGTAATAAGGTGGCCAAAATCTAATGTTAATCCCCTGATCAATGCAGTAACAATTAAAGCCCTAGTGATCTCTAAGCGGTCATCACCTCCTATCGGCATCAGCCTCAATCTCACAATTTCCCACCAGAACAAGGCCCTAAAGCTCAGGGACTACTTAGATATCCGTTTGCATGGGTTGTGCAACCACGCAGGCTCTCCTTCATTTGTCAATACTCTGGCCAACCAGAGCCTTTGTTTATTTTCGATGAACAATTGATGTTCTAATTCTGGGATTGCACCCAGTATCTGATATTTAGGCCTAAACAAGAATCTATTCAATATGCGCTCTGAGATATCTATATCAACTCAGCAAATAGGAACTATATCTAGCTTGTTCATGTCAGCTTCTGACATGCCTAAGGGATGGTGTTTCTCCAATAACTCCAAGTAATTGGTAAAAAACTCATATACCAAGTTTGGTGGATGGGATCCAAGTGGTCTACTCATCCATGCCAACTCATATTCGTTAAATCGGCACTCAATTTCTGGGTACTCATGCAAGGTTGTTCTCATAATTTGATACTCCTAAAAAATAGGTCTCTTTGCATCCAACCTTTCTGTTGGTGCGAGCCCTTTGTAAAAATGCTCCCGAGCCCCTTCGACGTGCCATCTTATACCCTCCCACAGTTGCTGGTCCTTGCATCAAACCATGTTTCGATCATGTTCAGGAATATCCTCGTGTATGGGGTCAGATGTTTCAACCCCTTCCTCAACTAAAATGGTACTTGAGTTGTTGCTGCTACTACTTCCACCCTCCTCTTCAGACTGGGAGGATGAAGAGATCACTTGACAATTTTACTGAGTGTTGCGTGTTGGTGCATCCAAACTTTGTGATGGCCCTTGCTTGGCATGTTGGCCTCTACACATGCATCTTTTTGGTGGTAATTTTCTATCCATAGTACCTAAAAGTGTAACATTTATCAGTCCACAGATTTGAACCAGATGATAGTAAAAAAATTTGACCAGTGATGGTTAGGCCAACGGTCCATCATTCATGCGATGGTCCGTTGACCTAGACCGTTGGGGTTATTCCAGTAACTCTATTTCTGAGAAAGTGGCAATGATTGCAGTCGATGGGTCGTCGGGTAGTCAATGGTCTGTCACACTGACCGTCGCCTGCCATTTTCAACTTCAGGTCTCATTTAGGCATTTTATCAAACACTTTGCATGCTCTAAATGTAAACACGATTCTTAGGGAATTTTCATCAATAATACATTACAATTTTTTTATTTTCCTTATCCGTGGGCTACTCAGACATCACCTAGAATAAAGTTTGTCAAATTTTAACTCAAATCAGACTACCACAGAATGACTCAAAATTAAAGAGTATTGTTTTAGCATTGTATCCTTCACATGCTTTCATGATTCTTAGTGTTGAATCACATAGAGAGTAATAGAGAGATCATACCTTATGTTGCATCACTTGATCACTATCTTGACTTGCACTCAAAACACAGGACATAATATGATACCTTACTTTGGTGAGGACTTTTGTTGCTTGTGAATGAACGAACAAAGAGGAGAAGAAGTTTAAATAGATGGGGGAAAGGAATAGAGAAGTTTAAGATGGTAATGGAAAGTATCAAATATGCTGAATACAGGGACACTAAATAATCTCAGGCACTTGAATCGTTGAGGCGTTATTTAACAACTTTAAATTATCTATTTAAACCCGCTTAAATCGGATAAGAATGAAAAATCCAGCTATTTAAATTAATTTTACCGGACCCGCTGAAATAAGGTTTCATGCGAAGGTTCCAGCAATGGTACATCGCATGTGCGATGATCCGTCGGTCAACACATCATCCCTTTCTAGTGAACTTACCTAGAGACATACAGGGGACAATTGGGCCGACGATCTGTCGAGCTTGCGATGGTCTATCGGTCAACTCATCGCTACTTTTCTAGTATCTTGGTTTCTGGAATTTATTACGATGGTCCATCGAGTCTACGATGGTCCATCGAGTCTACGATGGTCCATTGGGTAATTTTTCGGTCTCCTTGAATTCTTTCAGCTTCTATTTTCCTTCCCTGTCATACCTGCACACTTATACAAACCCTTCAGCTAGTAGAAACAACAAAATAACTTAAACTAATGCTTTACAACCCTCAATGTGGGTTGCCTCCCACTAGCTCCTAATTTAATTTTGTGGCATGACTCAGCTATCTCAATTACTCAGACTTCATCAAGATAGATTATTGCAATTCTCTTCATTGAGTCCGTTGGATCGGTATACAGTTTTAGACATTTCCCATTAACTTTGAAGACACTTCTATATTCATTTTCGAGTTCCTTTACTCCAGCTGAGTAGACTTGGTTATCTCTAAATGGGCTAGACCATTTGGATTTGTGCTTACCTGGAAAAATCTTGAGTTAGGAGTTGAAAAAGAGCACTAAGTCACCTTTCTGAATATCTCTCTTTTCAATTTTATGGTCATGGTACTTCTTCATTCTTTCTTTGTAAAGGTCATCCCTTTCACAAGATCTAAGACGGAACTCATCCATCTCATTCAACTGCCCCAGTCTTATATCCACTACCTCATTCCAGTTCAGATTAAGCTGCTTCAGTGCCCATAGTACTTTATGCTCTAGTTCAATCGGCTAATGACATTCCTTCCCATAAACTAATTGGTATGGTGATATGCCATTTGGTGTCTTAAAAGTTGTTCTATATTCCCATAAGGCATCATCCATCTTCCTAAACCAATAGTTCCTACTTGCCTTTATAGTCTTAGCAAGGATAACTTTGATTTCCCAATTAGAGATTTCCACCTGCCCACTGGTCTATGGGTAGTATTGGGTAGCCACCTTATGTTGTTTAACTCCATATTTTGCCAAGGCAGCTCTAAATATCTTGTTGCAAAAGTATTATCCTCTATTGCTTATGATGGTATGTGGTACCCCAAAGCGAGAGAATATATTTCTCTTTAAGAATGCAACAACCCACTTTCCTTCATTATCCACCAAAGCCATGGCCTCGACCAATTTGGACATGTAGTCAACAATAACTAATATGTACTTCATCCAAAATGAGCCAACGAAAGGCCCCATTAAGTCAATGCTCCAAACCTCAAAGAATTCTCAGACATTTTAGACATTGGCATCTCATGGTTCTTTGATATGGACCCTTGCCTTTGACATTAGTCACATGTCTTCACGAACTTGTAAGCATCCTTGAAAAAAAAGGGCCAATGGTAGCCCAAAGAGAGAGAAGATATTTCTCTTTAAGAATGCAACAACCTGCTTTTCTTCATTATCCACCAGAGCCATGGCCTCAACCTATTTTAACACGTAGTCAACAACAACTAATATGTACTTCATCCAAAATGAGCCAACAAAAGGCACCATTAAATCAATGCCCCAAACATCAAATAATTCTACCTCAAATATTTTAGACATTGGCATCTCATGGTGCTTTGAGCTGGACCCTTGCCTTTGACATTGGTCATATCTCTTCATGAACTTGTAAGCATCCTTGAACAAAGAGGGCCAATAGTAGTCACTCTGAAGTACTTTCCTCCCAATATGATCTCCTGCATGGTGACCTCCATCTAGGGAAGCTTGACTTGGTTCCATTATACTCAACATATCTACTTCTAGGATGCACAATCTAATAATACCATCCACACATCACCAAAAAAGATATGGCTCATCCCAGAAGTAATGAGTCATATCATGGAGAAACTTTTTCCTTTGATGAAAGGAAAGATTCTCTTATATAACCTCACTCAACACATAATTTGAAAAATCAGCATGCCAAGGTATTTTCTCCACAACAGAAACCAAAATTTCCTCATCTGGAAATGCATCATTGAACTCAAATTCCTCTCAATTGCTTGTTCACTTTTCAACCTAGACAGATAATCTGCAACTTGGTTTCTGTAACCTTTTCTATCGTTGGTGTAAAATAAAGAGTCACACTTATTAGGTTCAGTCATGTCAGTTTAAAAGGAACACCTTTTAATGACATTAGTCACTTCTTAAAATTGCTAAATCAAACCTTCGTCCTTATTCTTCAACTTGTCCAAAGCATCATAAAAAATATATAAGTCGTTTCTAATCCAAATCAGTCCCAGCTAATCTCCATATCTCAAAATCAAATGGATGACATCACTACTTCCTCAAACCCAACAAAATACCATGAAGAAGATAAAACTCCAGAGATTCAAACTAGACATCCCCAAGTTGAACATCTTGATTCTTTTGAAATTAAAATCATAGAAAACATCACCTTTAGTCCCTAACAACAATATGAGTCAATTCTCTTAATTGAATCTTCCATAGAATGTCTAGAACCCATAATCAGTTAGTCTATATTAAACCTTCCTTGACCTCAGAAGTTTATGCTCAGCCTAAAATGATAGATAATCCAAACCAAAGGTTTGGGTCACCAATAGACCAAGAAATTTCTCAACCTAAAACTCTCTTTTATCCAGTGAATTCAAACCTACCTAAAAACTTCAAATTTCCTAAGTTATCTGAAAAATTTGAATCCTCTGAAACACTAAAAACAATTGATTCTCCTACCCTCTCAGATTCAAACCCTATATTTACTTAGTTATTTGGTAAAGAAATTTTGATAAAAAGGGTTGATCTTTCCTCAAATGAGAACTGGGTGCTTAAAAATTTACTCCTACTTGCATATGACACCAAAGAAAGCTCAGTTAAAGTAAATAGGGGAAAATACATATTGCTACCTCCAAATAAAGAGAATGGGGAGACTGAAGATGAAGTGTCTCTGAGATGGACTGTGAAGAAAGTAAGTGGAAGTAGAGGAAAGGAGAAAATAATAGACCCTAAAGTGAAAGTGACTAGAACCTATTCTACAAAAGGTTATAAAAATAAAATGATGGAAGATTTCATAAAGGCCAACAAAGCTTCAACCATGAAAAGAAGAAGGCTAATAAAATCTTTTTAGTAGAGGAGAAAGAAAATATGGATGTTGTGGAGGTTGACAAAAGATGAAGACATAGATTCACTAGTTGCTTCTGCTACTAAAGAAAGAAAATTGGAAGTTGAGGATCATGATAGGACCAGGTCCTCTAAGTCAAAGACTGGTAGCTCTATTAGAATAAGGCAGAAACATATAGCTATCAAGAAATGAAAAGACTCTTAGGGACCTAGTACCAAGAAGATAAAAATTTATAAAGAAGGAGAGCCAAGTAGCAAGCCCAAAAAAATGAGGAATAAAAAGATATGTCCATAGAAAGAAGGATTGGGAACCTGACAACACAGAAGGTTATATCTGGGAGAGACTTTGATCCAAAAATTAATGAAAAACCCAGGATTCAATAACTGGTAGAGTATGTTAGGCATCAAGTTTGGTTTCACCTACTAGAAGAACCAACTCCTATTATCTTTGAATGTGAGATAACATAATTTTACTACTCCATGGAATTCTCAGGTGATGGTTTGAGTTTGACTGTACAAGGGCAGGGAAAGGTTCTTATTCTTGATGAAGAAACACTAAGAATAATCCTAAATGTAACTGTTGTAGGGTTAAGAACTTTAGTAAATAAATAGCATACCACTGAATTCATGATTGAGGCATCAAAAGTAGGAGGGACCTCAACAGCTATAGTAAAAAAAATTCTAAAAATTTATTATCAGCTGGCATTTGAGTTAATCAACAAGGTCATGTTGACAAGGTATAAAAGGGGAAAAACTACCTCAAGTATTGTCTTGTTCTTGATTGAATCCTTGAGCAAGTTTGAATTGATAAGTCTTCCAACTCTAATTATAGAGAATATACATAAAGTTATTTATAAAAAGAAAGAAAAAGATGGAATGCTATATGTATATCTCTTTACAAAGGTGTTTGAACATTATGACAAATATGAAACTAAGGGAAACCTAGAGCAGCCAAGCAGATGATCATCGTGACAACCCTTGTGGAGAATGAATGTATAGAGGACAAAGTTGGATCTATGTCTCAAGTGTCTGAGTTGTTAGTTGTTCAAGAGATATTGGGAAAGGAAATGGAGGAATTAAGGGTTAAGTTGGCTGCCAAAGAAGCTGAAATAGTGCACCTAAAGTTGTAAAATCATATGTTGTCTTATAAGGGAACAGGTGTCACTGATGAACTTGCAGCTAATAATGCAAAAATCTAGGGAAAAGTGGCAAAACTGAATGGTGATGTTCAAGAACTGAATGTTTAAGTAATGCTTCTCACCAACTAGTTGTTGGATACCCACAATTCTAAAAAGTCAAGAATGGAGATTCTTCTTAAGTGCTTTTCCACCAAACCTCCCTCTACCTAAGCAATGTTATTCTTGTCCTCTAATTAATTATGTGCAAGTTTCATATTTTGCCTTTTGTATTGGATTTTGAAGACAATTATTTTATGTGTTTATTTGGTATGATTATACTGGTACTGACTTCTTCTTTATGAATTCATTAATTCTGCTTGTGTTACTCATTTGTCTCCTTTATTTTAAATTCTTCTTCATGTTAATATTTCCCTAGCAGCCATGAGTTAATTAGATTGTACTTATCTTTACCCTTTGTTTACTGTACTCACTTTTCAGTGATGACAAAAGGTGGAATACAGAGTTCATGTAGTAGGGACCAGGTAGGTGATTTAAGTTGTATATTTTGAAGAAATGTTGACAAGGGGAAGAAATTAGAGTTTTTGATGCAAATGAAAACAAGGGACCAGGTCCCGGTGATGCATGATGGTGGAAACACGATGATAAGGGAACATTCATCTTAAGAGTGGTAATCACACAGATTAAATTTGATGGAATTTCTCAAAGTTTTAAGGTTGGTTCATCACTATCAAAAAGGGGGAAATTGCTTTATGTAGTTTTTATGATGAGAAGCTGACTTCAAGAGAACAAGTACCATAATGTACATAGTACAGTATAGCTGGAATACATTTCTGCAAAGTGTTGTCTTCCTGTGTAATAAACTTGTAAGTGTTATGTGTATTGAATATGACACCTGGTCTAATGAGATTTCATCCCTAATCATCACCCAGTTATAAAAGGAAAAAGAGACTTCTTCATTAAACAATTTTTACACAAATCTAAAGAATGAAGAGAGACAGCAAAAACTCAATTTCAAGATTGCTCAAGTATTTCTCATGTTCTTATCTTTGTAGTATGCTTAAAGAGTGAGTGAGTTTTCTTAATTCATGATCTGTAAAAGAATTACTCATGCTATAAGAAATCTTATTTTGTCGTTGCTCGAGAGTTCTTAAGTACAGTTGCCTAAGTTTGATACTGATTGGAGTTAATCAGTGTAGAGAGTCCTTTGCAGAGTTTCCAAGATGAGCTTGTAGTAGAGTTATTGCAAGCGAAAGGATCTTAGAGTTAGGCTTATATCGATTCTATAATCAAGAGGTTGTTTATAGTGGATTTTGTTGGTGCTTGTTAGGAAAAGCCATACTTTTTCCTCCTTTGAGCAAGAAGATTTCCACGTTAAATCTTGTGTGTTGTTTCTTTCCTGCATTGCCTTAAGTTTTCTTGCACTCTATTGTTTGATTGTCTATGTTTGATTTTGAAGGACCTGGTCCCTCACTGTGTGGTGCAACCATGAGGGTTTAAACAAGACTCAATGGCAATGTCAAATTTTCAAAAATGCACTTTTTCGCTGATTTGACCGTCGAGAATGCTTTTAAATATTTTCAAATGAAGGATCAAAAAGAGACATAAAGGTTTCAATGTTGTACCAACCATGCTACTAATTAACATTCTATATCAGTTGGCACAGTTAGCATTGTCATTCGACACTCAGAACAACGAATATTGATTAAGTCAACTATATGACTTTTCAAGCTCTAAAATCTATAAAGTCGAACAAAACATTCCTGGTCGCATCAGAAATTATGTCAACCATCTTCAAACCCCAAAATAAACATATAGAAACTACGGAAAGGATAAAATAATCAAAACACCTAAAAATGGAAATTCAGAAATCCAGGTTATTAGATAAGTTTACATGAACTTTATCCTTCTCCTGCATTAAGTGTTTGGTCTACAATCCAACAAAATCCTCGAGTTATCACATCTCCAACCAGCCTACTCCCTCATAAAAAGAGAAATAGGTCCATAAAAATATATTTATTGCAGAACCTCTAAAAACTCATTTTTTGTCAGATGGTCAAAAAAGGGAAGTAAGAATAATTGCAAATATTCAATTTTAGGCTAAAGCCTAAAGTCATATTTTCATCATTAGCATATTTATATACTTTGTGCCAATAATATTTTAGTTTGCTGGATTTTTTTTACTTTGAAGGATCCAAACTTTATCATTTATTTAAAATAGTTTACATACTATCTCTTTTTATTTTTTTCCTAAGCAACGTAGAAATGGGTTTAAAAATTTCATTAATCTTTAATTGTCTAAGCAAAGATTTTGGTTCAAGCAAACAATGAATATTTAATTCGATAAAAAAGAAAATGATAGTAAAAATAATAATAATGATAATAAAATAATAGTAATGATGATGATGTAACAACAAGAACAAGAACAAGAACAAGCACAACAAGAATGTGACGACGATGAAGAAAAATATGATGATGATAATAATAATAATAATAATAATAATAATAATAATAATAACAACAACAACAACAACAACAACAACCATAAGAAGACGAAGAAAAAAAAGAAAAAAAAGAAGAATAACAAGAACAATGAATATTTAAATTATAAAAATAAGATAATGATAATAATGATGATAACAAGAACTAAAACGAGAACAACAACAAGAACATAAACAACAAAAACAGCCACAATGATGATGATAATAATAAGAAGAAGAATATTAATAATAACAACAATAAGAGCTAGAATAATGATTGTTCAACACGTAAAAAAAAGATAATGACAATAATAATGATAATAATAATGACAAGAACAATAGCAACAATAAGAAAAACAACAACAATAACAATAACAACAACAACAACAATAAGAACAAGAACAAGAGCCAAAAAAATAGAAAAAAGAACAAGAACAACAATAATAATAACAACAAGACCAAGAATAACAACAAGAACAAAAATAAGAACAACAACAAGAATAAGAATAAGAACGAGAACAAAAATAAGAATAACCACTTTGTTTCAAATTAGTGTTTCTTATAGGTGCTATTTACATGAATATATAAAGAAAAGAGGATGCATGGTCATAACCAAATCAGTATCATGTAATAAATCAACTCAATAAGGGTACAAGTAAGCTCAAATCTCCATAAATCTCAATAGATCATGGTATAGGTCATTACATAGAAACACAATAGAAAGAGTCATGACACATTAATGATATCAATTCAAGCCCCCACCCAGGTATCAGAATAATAATACATACAAAGAATACTCAAGAAAGTTAAATACCAACCACCATATAGGTGCAATGCAATGATATGATATGGTTTAAAAGTTTACCCAAACAATTTTGGAGAAATACCAGGTTTAGAAGTATACCAAAACAAGTTTGAAGAAAATCCCTATTGAAATCACCGCTCCCGAGGTCTCAAGGTCAAAAAATAGTGCAAAATCATTAAAAAGATAATCTAAACTATCCAGGTCTATTTTTACTCATCGAGAATGCAAAGAACCAGTAGAAATTATGAGAACCAGGCCTTAGAAATGCAATCAGACCATCAGAAATGCAATATGTAACTAGCACGGGACAAAACTGATAACCCTTTGCGTATGCGATCACCACCTTATATTCTTGATTCCTAAAAATTTCATTCACTTGAAATGTGAATTGACCCCTGTGAATGCAAAGAAGGAATAGGTCAGCATTATATAGAAATAATTAAGCTATGCAAATGAAAAAAATCTTCCAAACGAACCCTCGAGATTCGTTCGGTACCCCACAGAAATAAACCAAAAATGCTGCAAGGCTAATTTTGACATTTCTGACTCAACGGAACTATTGGATTTATTAAATGAGGTGATTATCAAAATGTTACCCCTCGAGACCCTCGTAGGCTATTTTAACTAGTTTCTCATCTAAATGCTAAAAACCTAGGCAAAGACTTGAGACCTGAACCAACCATACCGCTACCCCAAATTTAGTATTTTGGATCTAATGGAACTAAATGAATTACCATCCAATTCTTGTATCACAATATAATAATTGAACTCTAATAGCTCATTTAAAGGATACTCAAAACATCACACACATATAAATTACTCTCAAATGCTTGGGGATCATGCCAACCATCCCATAAATCATAAATTAAATAAATCAGCTATGGCAAGGGCAAAATGGTTAAAACATAGAAAAAGCTAAAAATCAAGATGAAGATTGTTACATTATCCATTTCTAAAGCATATGTTTGTCCTCGAACGAAAAAAAGAAATAAAGTACCCGATTCAGTCAAAAAATTGTCATATCTAGTCCACATATTGGAGTCGACCTCCCATTTAGCCTCATAAACTAGGCAATGTCTCCACTAAACTTTTATGGAATCAATATTGTTGGATCTCAACTTTTTAGTTTGTGGATCCAAGATAGTAATAGGCTCCTCCTCAAAAGACAAATTATGATCTTATGAAACTCAATCCCATCAAATCGCATGAAGATCATCAGGGCGGTATTGCTTTAATTATCAAAACATTAAATACTAGATGAACAGCCGACTGATATGGAGTTATAGCCAATAGTTCATATATCCAAACTTATTTAGAACCTCAAAAGATCCAATAAATCTCAAACTAAGATTTACTATCTTCCAAAATTGCATTATACCCTTTGTGGGTGATCTCTTTAACAAAAACTGTTTACCAAACATGAATGCCCTATCATAAACTAGTCGATCGACATAATTATTTTCCATACCCTAGGCAGCAAAAAGCTCCTATTAAATCAATCTCACTCAATTCATCGAGTCTTTCAACTAGTCGGTGCCCTATGGCCTAACCTTGAAAGAGGTATACCTCCTCCCATACAAAGCCTCAAAAAGACCTATCTAAATTCTAGAATATTAACTATTATTGTAGGAAAATTTTGCTCAGGACACGAACTGTTCACATTGACCACCAAAAACCATAACACACGCTCAAAGAATGTCCTCTAATACTTGAATGGTCTAGTCTGACTAACCATTCATCTGAGGGTAACAAGTTATGCTCATCCCAAGCTGAGAACCGAACTTACTCTATATAGAAACAAGTTATCACCCGATCATTGATGCTCATAGTTCACTTGATGACAATTCAAACACTAGGCCATAAACTCTTTTATGTCTTTTCTTATCCCATGCTACCACTAGTGTTTCTTCACGCCAAGGTACATCTTAGTCACTTGAAGATAAATAGAATACTACCTCAAACAATAAGCCTCCTAAAAGATCAGTCTAATCCAACCACTAACACTACATTGAAACAACTACCAATCCTCAAAACACCCTTAGGATCAAAAGATTATGTCTTTGATTCACCACTCAACACCTTAAGAAATCACCCTCAACTTCTCATCATTAAATTGACAAGCTCAAATTTTCACCATCAATGAATATCAAGCCTTGATAGAGGCCAAGACACACTCTGGTGTTGAGATATCAAGTCAAAATAAATAGTTAGCCAAATATGGAATGTATAAGGCTAAAGGACACTCCTGCACCAAAAGATAATTTAAACTCCCCATACTCACCACCCTTAGACTCAAGGCATCCGTTATCTCACTTTCCTTGCCCGAATAACAAAGATTAGTGAGAACATAATCTTAAGAAACTCTAACCATCTATATTGTATGATATTAAGATCTCATTGAGTGGAGAAGTATTGAAGGATATGATCATCGAAGAAAATTTCACAATAAACTCCATAAAAATATTGACACCATAATTTCAACATAAACATAACTGTGGCTAACTCAAAATCCTGATTAGGATAGTTTTTCTCATTGACCTTCAATTGTCTAGAAGCATATGTTATCACCTTACCTTTCATCATCAATACACCACCTAACTCAATTGAAAAAGTATCTCAAAACATAGAGAAACCCATGCTTTCTCAAGTAAATCCAAGATAGGAGTTTAAGTCAATAACTCCTTGAGCTTTTGAAAACTTCTCTCACAATCATTCAACTACTGAAAATCAATATTTGTTTGAATCAACTTAGTTAAAAAATAACAATGGAGGAATAGCCCTACAAAAAACCACTAATAATAGCCCACATATCCAATTAAACTCTAAATCTTAGCAGGAGAAGTAGGTCTAGCGCAGTCACCCACCACCACCGCCACCTTGGTATGATCGACCAAAATACCATCCTTAGTCATATATGACCCAGGAAGGAAATAAAATCCAACCCAAACTTGCACGTGGAGAAATTGGCATACATATTTTCATCTCTCAGTCTCTAAAGTACGACCCTCAAATACCTCACATGCTCACCTCATTCTTGGAATAAACCAATATATTATCAATGAACACAATAACAAAAGAATCAAGATAACGCTAATTTACTTTGTCCATCAACTTAATAAATGGAATCAAAGTGTTAGCCAAATAAAAAGACATAACCAAGAACTCATGGTGGTCATACTAGATTCACAAAGATATTTTAAGAATATCTGAAGCTCTAATCCTCAACTAAAGGTTCTATTCAAATTAAGAAAAAAATGAAGTACCTTGAGTTGATCAAATAAATCACTAATGCAAGAAAGAGGATACTTGTTTTTGATACTCACTTTGTTCAATTTTCGATAATCAGGATGCATGTTCCTGGATCCATGTTTCTTCTTCACAAATAAGAAAGGATCACCTGAAAGAGATACACTCGATCTAATAAAATCCTTATTGAAAAAATCATGTAATTGCTCCTTTAATTCCTTTAACTATGTCAAAGCCATCCTAAAAAGAAATGAAAATAGGCTTAGTTCCCTGCTCTATGTCAATAGCAAAATCAATATCCCTATTTGGAGAAACACCAGGTAAGTCTGTAAGAAATATGTCCATAAACTCTCTAATGACTCTCAAAGAATCTAAGAGAGGTTGGGGATCAACTCTAGTATCATGCACATAGGCCAAATAATAAGGACACCTCTTCTTTACGCAGCATTGGGTGAGAAGGAAAGAATTAACCTCTTTCAAACATGAGCTTGGAGTACCTTTGAATAACCTTGGCATACCTGGATTAGCTATGGTCATGGTCTTGGACAAATTATCCAAACATGCATGATAAGGATATAACCACTCCATACCCAGTATGATATCAAAGTGAACCAAATCATGGATAATCAAATCTACCTAAGTGTCAAACCTCAAAAATGTCACTATAATAATTTCTATGCCCTATCCGCCACTAAAAAATCACCTATGTGGATAAAAACACTGATGTTAATAGTAAAGGACTCACACATAGCATCAATAGCAGTAGTAAAATGTGCAAAAACATAAGAGAATATAGATTCAGGGTCAAACAATATGAATGAAGGAAACTACCAAACTAGGATGATACTTGCAATCAAAACATTAGATACTCTACCTCAGGCCTCCCAGAAAAAGCACGACACTGACCATATTCACAATGGAATTGAGCAAATCTTCATCCCCCGCCAAGAGCTACTTAAGTTCTACTTATGGTATGTCTAGAACCATATCTATTACCCTATACACCCCTTCTGATGGCTGATAATAGTACAGGGAAAAGCTAGTATTGAGAACCCTACTAGGAAAAATTCAGCACATATAGAGACAATTCCTCGATGAGTGTCCAGACTCATCATATTTAAGACATCGTCTAATAGATGATTCATATTGTAAGGGCCCTGATGAACCAAAACAGCCACTTTAAATTTATGAACTAGAGTGATACCCCCACTCTATACAACCTAATCTCTGACCTCTAAAATCCTCAAAACCAAAAATCTTGCTATTTAAACTCTACAAAGTCACCTGAATTAGTACATCAATAACCAGGAGAACCTCTATCTAAGTAATCCTTACTTTAGGATGTGTCACAACCCGATTTAGGGCCTAGTTGTGATAGGTATCTCAAATCTACCAAGGACCAAAGAACACCCCCATTAACCTAGATAACAAGAACATAATATAACCAGCACCAGATGAGTTCCAAACATATAGAGATAGAGATAAGTTTCAAACATACATCAAGGTAGAGATGAGTTTTTAACATAAAACACGAAAGAAAAATCAACAACAAGAGGGATTTAATAATCCACCATATAATCCACTCATACTTTTTCCATAAAAACATCTAAGAAATCAAAAATCAACCTAAGTCGGGACATTCCACTGACCATAGTTGTAAAAAGAACCCATAGAAATAGTCTAAGATATAATTAAAGACAAGACCATGAAATGAGGGACTTCTAGAGAATGGAAGATCAGCATTTCAAGATGACTCACAAACGATCCAGAAATCACCTAACATTATGCAAGGAAACAGAAGTGTCTTTGCACCCTGCATCACATGGGGATACACCATCCGGGGACTGTTAGATGGGTGAGCGCTAGCATGTAAATCAGGGAAGGGATAAAATAACATCATGATCAATAAGTTCAAAATAACTATAAAACCGTATGCACATAATAATATGCATATATATATAATATGTTGGGATAGGGTATAAGATTTATCTTGGATTGTGTCGCTCCAATCACCATAAAGGCACCCACGAGCAATATAGGTCTGGCTCTCCCCACTAGAATGGCCTATTGAGTGTTAGCCGCACAAGCCAAAGGTATCAAGGAATGCCAAGAATCCACGACCCTTCGCTAATCCTGTATAAATACATATATGGCATGACATAAATACACGACCATTTAGCACACTTGCAAGATAATATCGTTAAACCATTTCCATTGACCATCAATAAGGGGGAACCCATGACCCCTATGGTCAAATTATCCATTAACTTTGGGGGAATCAACGACCCTCATAATCTAATTATCCATTAACTTCGGGGAATCCAAGACCCCTGAGGTTTAATTTAAAATTAATTCAAGGCCATAAAGGCCTTTCAAATCCATTTTTATTCCTTAGCCTTTTATGCAATGAAATAATCCAAATTTGGTTTCAATATGTATATATCCTTGTTTTAAAGCCAATTTTCATAAGGTCAGTAGAGGTTATTACCGATTCCAGTACAAAAATGCATTTCTTTGGGGGAATCCATGACTTCCTATTCTTATTTATCATTCCTATGCACCCAATTAGTTCAAAGCCATCAATTCAAAATGTATATGATTCATAAAAGCCATGGGAAAAGCAATTCAATCAATAGTACCCAAATTCCCTTAATCTAATTTCCAAATGAACAATTAGATCACATGGATAATAATCTTAAAGACATGGCTTTAACAAAATAAGATTTAACAAAGAGATACATGCTGAGCCCTAGATGACCAATTCCTTGGAAAACCCTAATTGTTCTTACTTAGAGATATGAGAGAAGTAAGAGGTGTATTTGATGTGCATTGGGATGATGATGGCGTCCCAATGGTCTTTTATGGACTTGGGTTTTAATTGGGGAAAGAGGGAAATGATTGAAGTGCCCTTAAATGTGCAGGAAAAATGCCGTACAATAGTTATACGTCACGTCACAACTCATGAAGACTGGCTATGATTCTTACCCTAGACTCATAGTATGGGCAGAATCTTAGACCCCATTCATATGTTTAGTCACAAATCACACCCTATGACTCGTGACCTTACCTTACGACTCTTAAGGGTCCAATCATGACATTAACAAAAACTTGGGTATTTCCCACTGGTTTGTCTATGACTTGATCCATACGACTTGTAATGAGTCTTCATAACTCATTAGGTGAGTCGTTACCTAGGAAATGAGCATAAAAGTCAACAAATTTTCAGAGGCCAAAATCTGGGGTGTTATATCCCCCCCCCCTCTCCCCTTCCTAAAATCATTCATCCCCGAATGATGAATCAAGGAATCCATTTGTACGATTATTAAACAAAATGAAACCCCAAAATCATGAACCAAAATCCAAAAAAAGAAATTGGAGTAGGAAAATGCATACCTTAAACATGATTATCCAACCCGACCGACAAGAATAGATACTTTGAATTTATGTTTTCTTAAGTCTTCGAAGTAAATTCTTAAATGTTTTGGTTCCTCCAAAGGACTTTCTCCGAAGCCACATCCATAGTCCTTAAACGACGAACATCCCTATCCAAAATCTAAACTTGAACTTCCTCATAAGACAAGGAATCCAAAATACCAATTCTCTCCATAGGAACAACCACAGAAGGACTATCCACACAGTTCTTCAATATC
The DNA here is from genome assembly GCF_002878395.1 of Capsicum annuum. NCBI lineage: Eukaryota > Viridiplantae > Streptophyta > Magnoliopsida > Solanales > Solanaceae > Capsicum > Capsicum annuum. Next base: position 55,387,297 of record NC_061116.1, on the reverse strand, counting down.
CATACATGGAAAACTGGATTAATAAAACCAAGACTCCAAGGCAACTCCAATTCATAACCAACATTGCCAACTCTTCTTAAAATCAAGTACGAAAAAACATAAATGAGGATTGAGTTTCCCCTTCTTCCATAACCTCATCATTCTATTCATGGGAGATACCTTCAAGAACACCTAATCTTCAACCTCGAACTTCAACTCTCTTTTCCTTACATCCACGTAGGACTTTTGGGGACTCTGAGCAGTCTTAAGCCTATCCTTGATAACATTTACCTTTGGTGTAGCTTGGTGAACCAAGTCCCAATCGAAAAGTCTAGTCTCATCAACCTCAAACCTCCCAATAGGAGATCTACACCTCCTACCACAAAGAGCCTCAAAAGGAGCTATCCAAATGCTAAAGTGATAATTGCTTTTGCAAGCAAACTGAATGAGAGAAAAATGATCCACCCAACAAGCTCCAAAAGCACTCACACAGGACCTTAGCATAGCTTCCGAAGTCTGAATGGTCCTTTTAATTTGTTCATCCATCTGAGGGATGGAATGCGGTTCTAAGGTTCACCCATGTGCCCAAGCCTTTCTAAAATTAACAACAAAAGTGAGAAAAGAACTGTGTACCTTGATCCAAAATAATGGAAACTGGAGCACCATCCAATTTGATAATTTCCTAAATAAATGACTTACATAATCCTCTCATGAGAAAGTAGTCCTCAAAGGCAAAAAGTGACCAGACCTAGTCATCCTATCCATGATGAACCAAATCGAATCAAACTGACTGCTACACCACGAAAGACCTTTAACAAAATCAATGTTGATCATCTCCCCTTCCACAATGAAGACACAATCTTTTGTGATATACCATCGAGCTTCAAGTGCTCGACCTTAACCATGTACTTAGCCAAACAAAATTGGCCACATCTCTTTTTAAGTTGTTCCACCAATACATCTCCTTTAAGTCATGGTTCATCATTGTCAAACTAGGATGAACTGTACACCTCGACTCATGAGCCTCATCCAAAATCCTTTCTAGCAACCCATCAACATTAGGAATAAACAATCTACCTTGGTACCTCAAGATACCATCACCACTAATCTCAAAAGCCATAAACTTTGGTTGACCTACATCATTCTTAATATGCATAAGAATAGGATCCAAGACATGATTCTCCTTCACCTATGCTCCAAGAGAATATTTAGCCACTTCATAAAGAATCATCCCTCCATCTTTAGAGTCCAAAATATGAACTCCCATGTTAGCCAACCAGTGAATATCATTTACCAACCCTTTATTCTCCTTATCCACATAAGTTAAGCTCCCTATGGACAACCTGCTAAGAGCATCACCAACTACATTAGCTTTACCTAGGTGATAATAAAGACTCATATCATAGTCTTTAAGCAACTCAAGCCATCTTCTTTTCCTGAGATTCAACTCCTTCTGAGTTAGCACATATTGCAAGCTCATATAATCTGAATAATTGTCAACATGGACCCATACAAATAATGGTGCCAAATCTTCAATGAGAACACCACAACCCTAAATTCTAGGTCATGAGTCAAATAATTCCTTTCATGGATCTTCAGCTACCTAGAAGCATAAGCCATAATCTTGCCATAATCTTACCATAATACATCAACATACAACTCACTCCATATGGGACGCATTGTAATAAACCACAAAACCATCAGTACCCTCGAGCAGAAGTCAACTTATCCTTCTCAAAACTATACTCACAAGTATTAGACCACAGAAACTTTAACTTTTTCTAAATCAACTTAGTCAACATAGCAAGACTAGAAGAGAATCTCTCCACAAACCTCCTATAATACCTAGCTAAACCCAAGAAGCTTTGAATGTTGGTTAGAGTCGTAGGTCTAGGCCACTTCTTAACTGCCTCAACTTTCTATGGATCCACCATAATCCCCTTACTAAAAACGATATAACCAAGAAAGGTCATAGCCTTCAACCAAAATTCACATTTTAAAAACTTGCCATAAAATCACAGATCCTTAAGAGTCTACAATACTACTCAAAGGTGATTAGCATGGTCTTCCTCACTCTTAGAATACACCAAAAGATCATCGATAAACACAATAACAAACAAGTCTTAAAAACTTTCTGAATACCCGGTTCATAAGTTCCATAAACGCAGTCAAAGCATTAGTCAATCCAAAAGACATGGCTAGTAACTCGTAATGACCATATAATATTCAAAAAGCAGTATTAGGGATATCCGCCTCCTTAATTCAACTGATGTAACCCGAATGAAGATCAATCTTAGAAAAGCATGTAGCACCATAAATTTGGTCAAAGAGATCATTAATCCTAGAAAGAGGGTATTATTCTTCAACATCACCATATTCTATTGCAGATAGTCTATTCACATACGAAGAGACCCATCCTTCTTACTCATCAAAAGCATTGAAGCACCCCATGAAGAGACACTAAGATAGATGAAACCCTAATTAAGAAGATCCTATAACTACTTTTTAAGTTCTTTCAACACTGTTGGACCCATTCTATAAGAAGGGATAGAGATATAATGAGTAATCGGTAGAAGATCAAGTAATATCATTGGGAAACACTTTAGGGAACTCATTAACCACAGGGACGGATTGCAAAGGGGGATCCTAAGAACTAGCATCCTTAACCCGAACCATATGATATAAACACCCTTTGGAAATCAACTTTCGGTCTCTAAGATAAGAAATCAACCCTTCTTTAGGCACTAAAGAACTTCCTTCCCATTCTACTATAGGTTCAATTAGAAATTGGAAACAGATCTTTTGGGTCATACAATCTAAAATGACATCAAAATCCACCATATCCAACTCTATCAAGTCCACCAATGTTTTCTTACCACAGATAGTCACCACACAACCCCTATAGACCTATCTAGCCACAATGAAATCACCTACTAGGGTGTACATAGAAAAGGGATCAAAAATACTCTCGGGACCAAAAAAATGAACAGCCACACAAGGGGTCACATGAGAAAGGTGAGATCTTGACTCAAGTACATAATATACTTCATGAAAGTAAAGTTGTAATTTACCAGTGACAACATCAGGAGATGCCTCAGATATCTGATAGGTGGAAAGAGCATAAAGATAATTTCAGTCGGTGCTATTACAAAAAGTAGCACTCCTTAGTACAGAAGCTGAAGATGTGTCAACCAAAACTTTACTAGCTCCAGAAGCAACTTTAGCTGGGAAGTGTCACTTTAAATGTCGTGGCTGACCATAATTATAGCACTTATTCCTCCCCTTATCCCACTAACCGCAGTGCATCTACCTACAAAATCTGCAATGAGGATATGGTGGTGCTGACTTGGCACCACTAGCTTGAGACAAGGCGCCTTGTGCCTTAATACCACTATTAGTGTGAAAGTGACAATCTCCAGATGGCTTAGGATATGGGGCACTATCCATCAAATATTATCCAAAGTTTCCCCAAATCTTCTTCTTGCTCTACTTTTTATGATCTCTACCACTATTTTGTTGACCTCCACCCTGCTTGAAAAATCTAAATTTCTTTTTTTGCCTTTCTCCAATTTCTATCTGCCCCTTCTTTTCATCTTCAGCATATTGCATATACACCTCAAGCCTAGAGATATCTATGTCATTATTCAACATCGGCACCTTCGACTCAAGTACCAAGTCCTGAGATAAACCCAAAGAAAACTTTCTCATACCAAACACAATCTCTAAGGCATAACGAGATAGTTGGTGGAATTTCAAAGCATACTCCATCACAGTCATCCTTCCCTATTTTAAGTTTACAAACTCCTCAATATTAGCCTTCCTTAATTCTTGCGGAAAGAAATAATCAAGAAAGGCACACAAAAACTTATCCCATATTGCAGGCTCAACATAATCACCCCTCAACTGCTCCCACTCCTTATACCACTGATAAGATATATCTTTTCGCAAGCATGTAGTAAACTCCACACCCTCATAATCAAAAGCATGCATCACCCTAAATATCTTCTCTATTTCATCCACAAACCCTTGAGGATCTGACACAACCTTAGAGCCTATAATAGTTTGGAGATTTAACCTCATGAACTGGCCAACTCTAGTGGCCTTAGAAGATGGAGCAATAGAACTACCATAGTCAGGCTGACAAGAGTGAGAGGTCACTAACTAAGTCAATAGATGAATAGATCGATAAAACACGACATTAGAAGTATCTCCTTAGGGCGGTGGGGCATGAACATCATCATCCCAAGAAGCATGAGGAAGACTTGTAGGGACAGATAAAACTACAGGAGAGTCCATAGAGTAAGGATTAGGGACCCTAGATTGGGTTTGAACTCCATAAAAAGGGCAAGTTCCATCTAATTTGTCCTCAAGTGAGATAGAAAAGTTTCCATGAGCATCAGATCTTTGACGATGCAGATTTGAAATGCGAATAAATAGCAATTAGAGGAGTTTTCAAGACTTTAGACTTTATAGCCCAAAAAATAGATCACAAGAAAGGAAAATATTCCTAAATGCCTCGTAGCCTCTCCCTTGTAAGTTTGTCATGCTACACACCCTAAAAAGAGACTCTATTTGTCACATCTTTGTGTACACCTAAAAAATGTCACCACAATAATTGCTACACCCAATTCACCCTTAAAGAATCACCTCAGGGGATAAAACCACTGATGTTCATAACAAAGGACTCACACATATTATCAATTCTAGTAAAAAGATATGCAAAAACATAAGAGAATGTTGACCCAGGGTCAAACAATATGAGTGAAAGGCAATAGCAAACTAGGATGATAAGTGTAATCACAACATTAGAGACTATACCTTAGACCTGTCAGAAAAAGCACAAAATTGCCCATATCTACTATAAGCAACTCCTCGTCCCCCGTCATGAGCTACATAAGCTCTACTTATGATATGTCTAGAACCATATCTTTTGCCTTGCACACCCTTTTTGATGGCTAACACTAGTGTAGGGAAAAGCTAGAGTTGAGAACCCTACTGGGAAAAAGTCATCACATATCAGGACAATTCCTTAATAAGTATCCAAACTCATCACATTTAAGACATCTTCTAATAGAAGAGTTTCACTGTGAGGGCCGTGAAGAACCAAAACACACTATATAACTTAGTGAACCAAAGTGATACCCCCATTCTACATAACTTAATTGCTAACCACTCAAAACCTTAGAACCTGAAATACTACTATTTTAACTCTACAAAGTCACCTAAATCGGTCCATTGTGGTAACCATTAGAACCTCTACCAAAGTAATCCCTACTTTGGGATGAGTCACGACCCAAATCAGGACCTAGTCTTGACGAGTATCTCATGTACGCCAAGGACCAAAGACTACCCCTATTAGACTAGCCAACCAAAACATAATATAGCTAGCATTGGATTAGCTCCAAACATATAACAAGATAGAGATGAGTTATGAACATATAACAAGATAGAGATAAGTTTCAAATATATAATAAGATAGAGAAATCAATAACAAGAGGGTTTAAGAATTGACAATACAATTCACCGACACTTTGTCCACAAAAACCTCTAAGAAACCAAACATCAACCTAAGTTAGGACATACCCCCAACCATACCAAAAAAAAACCATAGAAATAGTCTAAGATATAAGTAAATATAAGACCATGAAATGAGGGCCTTCAGGAGAATGAAAGATCACCACTTCAAGTTGAATCACAAATGATCAAGAAATCACCTACCGTTGTGCAAGGAAACAGAAGTGTCTTCAGAACCTGCATTAAGTAGGATGCAGCATTCTGGGACGTTTAGTAGGGTGAGTTCTAGCATGTAACTCAAGGAAGGAATAATATAATGCCATGATCAATCAACCCAAAATCACTCTAAAATTGTATGTACACAATCGTATATATATAAATATATAAATTTATATATATATATATATATATATAATATGTCAGGATAAGGAACAAGGGTTAGAATTAGAGTCAAAATATTAACCCAAACTGTGCAGCTTCAACCATCATAAAAGTCACCCACTGTCATAAACCAATTTCTCAGATCATAATGGCGCCTACCCTAATCCAATAGTAAGCAAGCTAACCCATAGACCGGAATATATAGTAATGGATTACTTAATAATACAAGGGAAAGAGAGCAGAATAAATGAAAGAAAGATCAATACATAATAAAATCCCAAAACGTGGTGGTATTAGTACAAGAGCTTCTAATATCACAGGAGTACAAAAGTGAAATGTCATGAGAATTAGCCTGATACAACATATCTTTGTATACAATATAGAGATTAGTCTAATACATAAGAAAGAGATGAGCAATACTCTGAAGGTTAGGAGTTCACTCTAAGTCTTTGAATCATGGTTGCTCCGCACGATGCACACATCAACAGTGATAACTCATACTTTGATATGCAGGCTACAGATGTGTAGTATGAGTAACAAATGAATAGTAATCAGTAGGCAACTGCCAACTGAGCTCTAGAGATACAGCAGATATAAATCGCATATAAACAGAATGAAAACTACACCTAAGAGTCCATAAATCATATAAGAAGTCATTGAGAATAATAAGGGACAACTATCCTGCTCAAATCCAAGAGTCTAACATAATAAAACTAAGGAAGTATCAGGGTAAACTAACCTATTCCATCCATAATCAATTAAAACCAATACTATACCCTATATCCCAGGCCAATATATGAACGAAGAGCTAAGGAAGAGATATATATATATACAAGGCCAAGAAATAATATACAATATGTACAAACAAAGGAAGGGATATACGGTAGTTCCTTCATATAGCTAGATATATATATGTATATATATATAACTATGAGATCATCTCAAAGCATAACCTAGATCATAATATCCTAATTCTAGGACTTCATTGTAATACTAATAGGATTTAATACTATCAAACTCAGGGTTTCTAATCCACGTGGCTAAACATGAAATAATCATGCATAATGGTACCACCATAAAATAGAAAAGGTCGTTGACATCTCGATACCGAAACAATGACCAATCTTTCATAAGCTAGCCATAATAATGATCCTAACAATGATAACAATAACATCAATATTAGTGTGAATAACCGCCTACTACAGACAACCAAATACCTTGTTGAGCCTATGCGTACCCCCAATGCCCCAGACTCAGAAGGTCCAATCAATATACAATACACAAGGCATGTTCTTTATCCATATATATGTAACTATACCATATCAGCTGATAGACATAGGTGCATACTGGTGATAGGCAATGCATATGTAGGAATAAATGCAAAGTACACCATCAATATCACAATCTCATCATCAAAACCATTTCTATCATAACTATCATCATCATGACCATCATCAATGTAATCAAGCTTTGGCCTTATGGGGTATCAATACATCATCACGGTATTTTTCGACCTTGCCGAGTATCACTATCGTTATCTCAATATTCTCCAACCTTACCGGTTATCAATATATCATCATCATAATTTTCTTCGGCCTTGTCAAGTATTGATATCATTATCAGAATATCCCCCGGCCGTGTCGGGTATCAATATTATCATAAATATAAATACACATATATTTATAGGCATATAATATGTGCATGGGCTTAAGACGTGGAAAAGGGACAATAAATCTATAAGCTTATTAGAATACACATAATGATAATCGTATCATCATAAACATCGCACTTGTCAATACATCCCAACTATTTGATATTAGATAACCTATGCTTATTATCATTCAACCACTAGTTCGCTAGCCTCACATGACCTCTAATTATTAGCCTAAACATTATCCTTCCCATAATCCTTATTCATGTGATAGCAATTAGTCGTTGTATAACAAGTAGTCAATACTAAACATCTTGCCAAGATTCATTACTAGACCATAATCACTATTTATCCACTAATAAATATTATTAACTAATCATCCTATATATGTTAATCATTACTAGACAACACATTACCATTAATCATCTAACCATTTTTATTTAAATAACACCATTCGCTAACTAACCATCGCTTATTAACTAATTCTTATTTATCAACTATTCATCATTATTATCAAATCATCTCCTATCACTAACATCTCTTATTATCTAGCCTCATTGATAGACACTTATTATTTAACAACTAATCTACATTATAAAATAAGTCATCAAGTGCTATAGTCACGAAATAAACAACTAACTACCACATAGCTTAACACTTAATTAGTAAGAATAGACATAATATCGTACTTCAGCTAGAATTACATCAATTGCCAATATAATCATGAATGTACCAAATCTAGGCATGTTATCACTAGTACTCAATTAGTGGAACAAAAATCATCATACCATATCTTCTTCTATTCCATACTGAAGAGATGTGTATACAAACAAATATATGTACATTCATAAACTGTAATCGTATCCTTTGTAATGATAAACATATCTATGATGTCCAATCAATACATAGAATGACCCACGACCAAATAATATGCCCAAAATAATCACAACATCGTTATCATGGCCTTTGGCATATATATATATATATATATATATATATCCGAACGCGTATCGATAATCATATTTGTGAGTTGTAGCATATCTCTAATCTTCTCACATATAGGAGGCATCTCGCATATAGGAGGCATAATATCAATAAGAATGAAATCATCTCCAACAAAGGAGGCATCTCCCATATAGGAGGCATAATATCAATAAGCATGAAATCATCTCTCACATAGGAGACATAATATCAATAAGTATGAAATCATCTCCTACATAGGAGGCATCTCACATATAGAAAGCATAATATCAATGAGCATGAAATCATCTCCCCCAAAGGAGGTATCTCATATATAGGAGACATAATATCAATGAGCATTAATTCATCTATAAGATATCTCATCTAAATATGTCATACTACATGACTTATGAGGATTATCACCTCTTTTGGGCAATTTCCATATCTAAAAGGAATATCGTCTCTATTGGTACAACAATCATAAATAAAAGGAGAGAGCATTTCTATAGGCCCGAATCACATCTAAGAGGGAATAGCATCGCTATAGTCCCATTATCATATGTAAGAGAAAATAGCACCTCTATAGGTATAACAATCATATCTAAAAGAAAAATCGTCTATAAGGACCCAACATTATGACTAAGATGAAATATCATCTTTATCAGCAAAATATCAAGTCTAAGAGGTAATAGCATCTCTATAGGTCAAACATCATATAAAAAATAAAATAGAATATCAATAGGCCCAAATATCATTATTTGAGGAAAAGTACATCATTATTCAATAAGCAACGGAGTAACCTTATACTAAGGTTAATGAATCTCAACTATGCCTAACATCCGTAGCTAAGTCCATAAAGCTAACACAAGTCTTAGCCTAAGTGAGCCGAACAATCCCACTACTAATCCTCAATTTCTATATTTAGGAAATTATGCCCCAAATTAGGCTAAGGTACTAAGTTCAACTTCTAGATGTTAAGCATGCCATAACAAATCCTAAGATAGGGACTTCGTCTGGAAAAAAGGGCATTTAAGTCAACTTTACCCAAATCACGATTTCATTAATACCACACTAGTATAATAACATATAAATATACTAATCATGCTTCCAATGCTAAAACCATATCCCAAACCTAACATCATATTGTATCTGTGATACAAACAAATCTAAACTAGGAAGAAGGTAATAGGATTATCAAGGGGTATAAACATACCATCTTACAGGTTCAAAAACCTCATCTAATCCCCCAAACATCAACAATCAAGGCTAAGCTATTCTACACATAATAAAGCCTAACATCAACATTCATACGCAATATATATCACACATCATCTATGACAAAAAGTAGATAGAAGCCTACCTCGAAGAAAAACTACAAAACCTCACATCATGCACCATATCCTCGACTTTGCTTCATAATCACCAAAATGCCATAGACTAACAAAACTATAATCTACTCATCAATACGATTATAATGATACCCATAATTCACTATTTTGCTTCGGTTCCAAGAATAACACCAAAACCCCAAGTGGTTCCCACATTCGGAAAATGAGTTTCCAAGCCCAACCCAATGTTCACACATGAACAAGGAATCATAACCCTCAAGAAATGGGTAAAAATTAAGCATACTTTGGGCTAAAATCAAGCCCTAACCTAATTGGGATTTTGGGTCCAAATTAGGAAATTCAAGCATGAATTCAAAGTATTCTTACCTTAAATTTGTAGATAATCGCGTTACAAGATGATAATCATGCTCCCAAGTCACCTATGACCAATTTATGATTAGCATAAAATATTAGGGTTTCTAGGTCTCAATGGAGGAAGAAGATAGCCAATTCCTATCCAAAATAGGTATTTAAACAACCATTCCTAGGCCCTCAGCTAGGGCAATCATGAACCCACGAGTGTCGTGATCGTAGCATCTCGATCGCTATGAAACCACCACAATCACGGTCTTCATTAATTCCAAGTTTCAGCCTATGCCTCAGGATGCATTTGGAATCCAATTTTTGCAAAGGAAATATGTAACCACACTAAATTTGATGTTTCAGATGCTTGGAAAAGTTGGATTTTAAATCTAAGGTCATTTTGACCAAATATCGGTCCCACACCTAAAATTTTAAAATTTTAAATTTTCAATCTATAGGTCGGAATAAGCTTGGGTGCATTGGGGCTTAAACCAAAGGTATACCTAGCCTAAAATCGATATTCTTGATTTGCTGGTGCAATCGGAATTTGCATTCGAGATTGTTTTACTAAAGTTTTTGCTTAGTGGCTATTTGGAACCAACAAAGATTTCTAAATGGGGAATTGGTTCTAAAAACCCAATGAACTGCCCAGTAACTAAACTGACAGTCCTAGTTAAGTCATAAAAGACTTGGGGCAGCTATGGAGAAGCTCAAATGGTGAAGATAAGAGTAAATATGGAAAATGAACTGAAGGGTCCTTCTATTATCCACTAGTAAAGGGACTTTTATCCCCGAAAGTCAACGAATAGAAAGAATCTCAAAAGCTCAAATGGATGAGATACTAGGCCCGCATGCTCCAAGCATGACTTTCTAGATAACCTTAGAGGAGAGAAAATGCTTTTAAGGGATTTTGCCCTTTTTGCAACAAGCATTGTCATTCTACTTCCAAACAGCCACAACTTAACTTAACCTCTAACTAGCCTCATACTGAACCAAGAAGGTTTATGCGTGAACATCTAAACCATATCACGCTGATACCATCTCTATATCTTCATAAATCAACAAAGGCTCATCCGAGCCAAAGACATCCCAATCCATGACTTATGCAACTAAATCCAACTCCACATATACACTACCTTTACAATTTGGCACCTGCTATCCACCTCAAGCCAGGAGAAAAATCACTTGAGTCTCACCCATACAGTCTCATCATGGAGAACTCAAAGAAATAAAGCCGACCCACTGAAAATCCATACGATAGACATGAGGATAAGCTTATCAGGTGATGTAACAGCATACACATAGAGATAGTTGAGGAATGCGATCTATGTCAATAGTACCACCAGTCCTAATAAATACAATTGAGATCTCAAAATCCAAGGTATCACAACTCATCACTAAATATTCCACTTTAAGATATCTCATTTATAGAGAATGAACCCATACTGAATCCAACTTGAGTATATTACGCCCACTAAGTAAATCATCTAAAATTCCCAAGGAAAACTAAAACTCGAGGTCAAAACTAAAATAACCAATACAGGGACCATGGGAAATCATCTAAGCACTTATCAACTATAATCCAACCGACGTCGAGAAGACCGAATAGGCAATCATGAAGTAGGCTTAACAAGCCTATAAATAAAATCTGAACAAAGAAAAGTCTAAAATAAAAGTTGTACACAAGCTCAACAACGCCAAGCTAAAGTCTTAAAATCAGTGTTGAATTACTCAATCTCAACTATCCAAACTAAACCTAAAGATGTGTAGGCATTAATGCTCCAAATCTATCATACTTCTAAATCGCCATTCCAAGGAGTCAAACCCAAAACTATGCAGTTAAGGCTATATCAATGCCAACTATCCTAAATCAATTTTATTATCCAAATCTAACATATCCGAGATAAATCACACCAAGCCACAGTCGAGACCTATCTGAAGAGAAAAATCACCATAGGGATAACTAATGACTGATAACACAATCAACCAACTCTGTCTCAGCTATAGGGCACAAAATATAGCCACAAAATAAAAATTCTGCCAAAGGATGAATCGTTGGCTAAAATATAAATAACTCACTCCATAACCGCTGGAGGGCATAAACTATCCAAACATACTAAAAAATATCCCAGAGCTAAATGTCACACCAGTATCGGCAAGAACTCTAGCAACTCTGACAAATGCAACTTAGCCAACAACTAAAAAATCTAACACTCTATCTCAATAAAAAAGTGTCACAGGCACATATCACCAAGGAGAAACGCTCCACTAAGCCTCATTAGGCAGAACAAACTTTGAAATGGAAATCACCTGAATCCACCCAAGAATTACATCATCGAAGAAAAAACAAACCAATATCAATACCACGGTTAAAGACACAAAAACCCACCATGAGAAAGTCAAAAACTTGATAATAAAGCCCTGCTTGATTTTGTGTTTTTAAACTACCCTAAAACACACATTACAACTACCCTAAATAGTTTATTTTAAACATGATGCACTTCATGTCTTTTATTTTAGGCCAAACCCATTGATAGGACCTCAAATTTGTCTAAAAATTTTACTTAGACCCCTAAACTAATGCTTGAACCTATCATACCCCTAAACCCCCGAATTTTGATCCAATTGGGCATTTTTTTCCCATGTTTTATCACATTATCAGCGCGTGTTACTAAGCACACTTACGTGGAAAATTAATCCATTCAGTATTTTCCACGTGGATTAAACATATTCCTTTTTAAGAAAATGTTGAACCTTCTTCTCCACATATACAGCCCCCCCTAATTATATACAGCCCCCCCTAATTTACTCTCTCCACACACAAAACATACGCATAAACACATATCATCATATCCATTTTTCTTTTTCTACACAATAACGCACACACTTACACACTACATAATACACACACATGGGGAAAATGCACACACACCATGAACGTGAAAGAAAAACAATAGATTTTCTTCAATAGAGAAGTAGATGGAGATGATAAATTTCACCGCCACCAACACTAATTCAGCTTCTTGAACAATTTTGTTGTCTTTTTTATCCACTTTTTGGACAATTTGGGGTTCCAAATTATTCACCTTTTCGTCTTCTTGAACAATTTGGTTATCCATTTTTTCACTTTTTGGGCACTTTGGGTGTCCATATTTTGCAATTTGTGTGTCCATATCTTCCATTTTTTTAGATTCTTGAGTAATTTGGGTATCCAATTCATTCAATTTGGGTAAAATAGCATCACTTGAAATTGAAACACATTGGAATTATGAGTAGAGTATACAAGATCACAGTAGAATCAAGAAATGGATTTTTTGGAAAGGGAATTAACTTAAAGTTGAAATTTATTAAGAAATCGATCCAATTACTCCTCAAGTTTACTGTTTGTTTTCCAACTGATGAACAAAATTATGTTTCAAAAACAAAAGGAGAAAAAAATGAAGAGGGGGTATGAGGGGTGTGTGTGTCGGAGGGGCAGGGGGGATATATATGTTTGGGTTTTTTTTTAAGTTTTGTTTTATTAATAATTTTTTGGGGCCCTCGGTTCCATGTTTCACCTTTTTATTCAAAATTTAGTGAAAAAAAATACTACTCATGTGCCTCTAGAGAGTAGACAGCATGCGGTATGCCATGTATGCAAAATATGCTCAATTGAAACAAAAGTTGGGGGTTTAGGGACCTGATAGGTAGAAGCCTTACTTTAGGGGCCTAAGTGAATTTTTGGAACAAGTTTGAGGTCCTATCGATGGGTTTGGCCTTTATTTTATTGTTTGTTGCTTGAGGACATGCAAACATTCTAAGTTGAGGGTGTTGATTTGCTGTAGAAATATAGCACTTTCAATACTTTCAATGATGAAAATATGCAAGTTTCTTAGTTTTTTTCTTTGATATAATGTATTTTTTATCTGTTTTGCAGGAAAATAGGCTGTGGATGCTAAGTGAAAATAGAGTTTTTCGCTACTTATTTGGGCATTTATCGCTTTTACCGGGTATGTGTAACCAAAGAATGCACGATAATTTGACGTCCAGAAGCTTCGTTGCAAGAAATTAAAGGCCTGGCACCTACCTATGTCTATATGTGGACTGCATCTAGCACTTGTGGTCCATATATGACTAAGGTAAGTGCCAGAATTAAAGATCCAAAGAGTGCAAGAGCTAAAGGAAAATTTTTGGCACTTATATATGTCTGCATATGTACTGCATGTATTACTTGTGGACCGCATAAAGGTATGGTAAGAACCAGAAGTACAAAGTCCAAAGAGCAAATAGTGCAGTAAAATTTTTTGACACTTACATAGGTCTAAATGCGGACTGCATGCGGTACTTGAGGATCGCATGTGGCCCAAGTAAGTGTTCACTGACCCATTTTGTCCTTTTCTCATTTTGGATGTGATTTTTAGGGTTTACTCATGTACTATAAATACCTATTATGTGATTTTTAGTAGAATTTACGTACTCTTGATACCCATAAACATATATTTGATTTTGAGATCCAACTTTGGTCTTGGAATTACTTTGTATTTACTTTGGTTGTTAATTAAGTTAAAGTTTTGGGTTTTTCTATCATTGATTATTGTATGATTGTTGAATTTCTTCAAATATGAATTCTTTTAATCTTTACACAAGCATGAGAGGCTAATCTCCCTTAGCTAGTGTTATGGGAACCCTGGGTGCATAACGAAGTAGGGGAAGTTTTCAATCCTTCTAGAGTATTGTTACTATATGTATTGGGGTTTTCTTTTATTTGATTATTGTTTTAATGAAGTGAACACATTAGGATCCAGTCTATATACACTATAAACCCAAGAGGGATATAGAGATTGGGAAAAAGAAATCACAACGGTGATTTGGGGTTAATTGTCGAAACAAGCCTACTTGTACTATCTTCTTTAGCTAGTTAACTTCTATCTAAACAATTTGAGGTGGTTGGTGACACTCTGAGGTAACTGGGGTCTAAGGTAAAGGTTAGTAATGCGACACTCTGAGTCCTAGAGAAGATAAGTGAAATTTATCTAATAGTACCAAGTGGTGGTTGGTGATACCTATCTTACCAAACTCTACATGGGCAGCAGTAGTATAGATGGATTGAACATGAGAAACTTACTAAGTTAGAAGACAGGGAGAACACAACCTTACTCTTTGTGTATGACTAAATTAAAATTAGAGTTAATATTAGTTAATTGTTTGATATTGTCACTACAAACCCCTCATTTACTTTTGCAGTTTTGCCCATTGAATCCAGCAGTTAATAGCCACAATTCCATGTATTTCCTTGGTATTTGACCCCAACCTTTGTTGGGTTACTTTATTTGAAAGAAACCGCATAATCTGTATATTGAACGTGTATCTTGGGCATGATCAGTAGCCTAGTACAAAAGTAAATATAAAGTAAAGTCATAGGGATTAGTGTGTTGACATCCACGTCAAATCTGTTAGAATCTACAAGTCATCTAGGAATCTAACTCATTTTCTTATTTTCTATCATCCCATCTCAATGTCTTATCTCCAAATTAATTCTAATTAGTATCTAGTTATTTTTAATTAGTATCTCAATCATCACTATTGGGACTAGTTTGTCCTAATTGGTATCTCTAAACACGAAAGGGTGAAAATAACCCAATGAATAGAGTCCAGTGAGGGCATAGGGAGTAGATTGTTATGTTTATTTGATATGGTGTTAAGTACATTTTATGAGGCAATGATTTTTTAAAATATGATAAATGGATTATTGTTAATAGTGATGTATGGCAGCGCTTTGTGATGCTTAAACTCTCGAATTTGATTTGTTCACAGTTTGTGAATGGTTGTTTGATGTGTATCCAAGAAGACTAGTAGACATCAGGACCAGGTGTGATCCTGAGAGTGTCTTCATTTCTTCAACTTAAGTTGTGGGTCATCTTTCAAGGATTTAGAGCACTACCTGACTTTCATCCAATTCTATCTGAACCACCGAGGTTCCTAACTATTGGTGGAACATTTTCAAGGATAGTTTATTGAGTAAGTAAGTAGGTTGATGAGAGGATAGAGTTATTTAATTTAATAGACAAAAATTGTGTTGGTTGTGTCTTGAAAGCAATAGAATTATGAATTCAATTTATATTACATATAAACAAAATGTTATTACACTACTAAGTATGAATAAAAAGAGTATTGCATATAAAAGCATGCTAGAATTACGTAAGAATAAAAGACGGAACTATTGGAGGTTACCACTTTAGTGGATCTTTTACCACTACAACGGTAAGATTAACCATTGTTGTGGATCCAGGTAGTATTTTTCTTGATGTATGATGTATCATGGAAACACGACACTTTTTATGCTTAAAACCATGAATTTATGCTAGTAATTAGGTTGTTTTAGTGGATATGATGCACTTTAGTGTTTATTGCAGGTAAAACTGGTCTACAAGAGTGTTGGAATGAAAATGTAAGGAAAAGACATGAAAATACAAAGTTATAGCAAAGTACGAGTTTGCTTACAAGTCTTCAATACATCATACGACTCAGAGGCTAACTCATATGAACAACAAAAATGAAGAAGTAGAAGAAAAACAAAGTGTTGAGAAGATACAACACGAGCATCCAAGTCAAAATCAAGGATACAAGTCGTGTGAAGAATTTGTAAGCATAAAAGAATCTAAGTTAAAATCTCAGAAGTATATGAGTCAAAAGTCTGAGCACAACTCCTATAGTGAAATCATAAACAGACCAGTGTTCAAAGCTTGGAAAGACAGAAGTCCTAGGTGGATACGAGTGAAAGACACGAGTCCTATGATCAAGGTACGACTTTTGAGAAAAAGTCATATGAAGAATAGAAAGTTGAAGCCTTAGGTGACCAGACACTTAATTAGATACAAGAGGTAAGGTATAACTCGTATTATGAGCACACGAGTGGATGAACAAGTCGCAATATATGCCGACATAAATTTACGATTCCTATTTTTATGAGTATTTTCAAGATACTATAAATACCCTAGGGTTTATATTTTATTAGGTGACATTCTTTGACGTCTTTTAACATTTTTTTAAGTTCCAATATACTCTATTACATGTTTTTTCTTTGTTCTTGAGATTTTGAGTTTTTATTCAATAGTAGATTTCGAATTTTATTCATCTCATTTTTATCCAGTCAATTACATGCTTTCTTTATTGATTATCATTGATTGCTTTATGAATATGAGTGGCTAACTTCCATGACTATGGTTGTGGTAACCCTGGTGGATTAACTACGTAAGGGAAAAGGTTCTTCATCTATTCTAAAGTAAGTTGTATGTATCTTGATCTTCTTTGCATAAATTGACCTCAAAGCTGCTGAAGAAGCTTGGGGATAGCTTGTATTCGTAAACATCCTCACAAGGGAGTTTGTGATTAGGAAATGAAAATTAAGACAATAATTTAAGATTCACTTCTATCATTACTATTCTGCCATCTCGTCTAATCAACCCGAGACTCAAAAGGTGAGAGTTAAACTAAAGTCATAGACAAAGAGCAATAAAGTGATGCCCTGAGATTCACAAGGTAAAGGGTGAGATTTATCAACACATTCACAAAACTGTTTATAATACAATACTTGTTGACTTTACATGTAGAGCAGCAAAATTAGTGGGTTGAATACGAGACACTTGTGGGGTTAAGAAGCCAAGGGGAACACAGTCGGAGTGTTCGTCTTCTATTGTTTACAACTCAAATCATTCAAGTGCGGTTACTACTTACTGATTACTTAAAAACCCCTCCCCCATTTACTTTTCAGCACTGCTCGTGAACTATAGCAAGATAAAGAAAATACTGAGCATCTTCCTTATGGGTTCAACCCCAACCTAAAATGGTTACTATATTTGTCATTGACCGTAGTATACTTCTATCGGTGTTAGTTTTGGACAAAATCAAATTTTGGTGTCGTTGCCAGGGAAGGCGATGTAATTTGTTGATTGAATTTGGTAAAGTTTGTGGGTTTCATTTTCTATTGTTAATTTGGTATACGCTAGTATATGTCAAACACTAGGAGAAAAGGCAGTTCCTTACTCTCTTTTGATCCATATCCAGAAAGAATTCTTCAAACACCACATAGGATGGCAAAACATGTTCATCATGGTGTTCCTGCTGGCGTCAAAATCCTCATAATGTGCGTCTTCCCCCATAATCGGATGATCCATAGAATGTTGCTGACAGATAGACAGAATAATTATTAGCAGCAGCAGCTAAAGAAACTAGAGTGGTGGAAGAGTAGGCCAGAGTTGAAGAGGCTAGGCTATCTCAGAATGTACCGCTAGCCATGTGAAAACAAGTGCCTGCACAGCAAGGAATAGTCCAAAGACTCGGAGCTCCAATAATTCCTTCTTATCAGAACCTTCAACCATATAACAAAGATAAAGATATGGGTTATGTTGAACCTACTGAGATAGGTGCCATAGCTCCTCTTGCCTTACCACCCAATGTGAAGTTTTATATTACAAGTGCATGATCCAATTGTTAAACTTAAAGGGTGTATTTTTGGGATCAGTTAGTGATGATGCAAACATGTATCTTACTAACTTTATTAGGATCTGTACATCATATAATATTCCAAATGTGGATCAAGAAGCTTTAAGATTGAGTTTGTTCCTCTTTTCATTGACGGGTGAAGCATCACTATGGTAGGGAAACTTCCAAGAGGTTCAATTACTACTTGGCACCAATTGCATAAATAGTTTCTAAATAGATTTTTCCTATCTTTAAGGATATTACAGTTGAAAGATGAGTTTTATAACTAAAGATAGTTTACCTATAGAATCCTTGTATTAGGCATGGTTTAGATAAAAGAAGAAGTTGTGCATGGTACAAAATCATAGAATCAGAGGGTTGGATTTGTTAGAAATGTTCTATAGATCACTGAATGTCAGTTCCAGAGCAATGGTAAATACGATTTTAAGAGGTCCACTCATGCGCCTTTGGTGGGATGTTGTACAAGAAATGCTAGACGATATTTTAGTAAATAATAGTGGATGGCATACTAGAGATCTTAAGTGTGGTATAGTTACATATGTTATTGGAGAAAATAATGCATATACAGCTAGTCATGATATGGTAGCTCAAGAAGTTACACGGCTTTGGACAGATATTGAGCTACTTACAAAATAGTTCCAACAATGAGTATTGAGAAAGTAAATACAGTGGCAACACAGGCATCTACTTCTAGGACTTTTGAGATTGAATTTAAAGTAAAAGCAAAGTATCTTGATCGTAGGTTGGCAGATTTTTTAGCCCAAGATAAAGGGAATCAAGGTCAAAACTATTATTATGATAGATACAAAGACAGAAGTAGAGCGAGATAGTTATTAGTGGTAAAAAAATGACTTCAAAGAGAAGAGTGACGATTATGTTCCACCAGGTAACCTAGATACCGAGTCTAGAGTGGAGATAATATTGTTGAAACTAGTATAAGGGCAAGAAAGTCAAGAAAGAGATCTTAAAGAGATGAAACTAGATCTATCCAAGTTGAATTACTTGTTATGGAAATCAAACAACTAGAGCAGTAATACGGCCAGATGTCAACCACATGGAATCAAAGGCAACCTGGCACTCTTCCTAGTAATATGGTTGCAAATCCAAAGAACGGTGGTCACTGCCATACTATTACCATGCGGAGTGGTAAAACCACCATAGACCCACGTGTATAAGTTATAAATGAGAAGAAGAATAATGATAATTCTATTGATATAGAGAGCAGTAACAAGCGAGATAAAGGAAAAGAGAAGGTTGAGGAGCCTCTGTTGTAGCCCATTCCAAAAACTCTTCCTTCTTTTCTTCAAAGCCTAAAAAAGAAATAAGAAGATGGTAAGTATTAGAAATTTTTTCAATGATAAAAGAACTTACAGTTAATATGCCACTTGTAGAGGCATTAGGGAAAATCTCAGGATACGTCAAATTCATGAAGGATCTAATCACCAAGAAAAGTTCATTCAGTTATGATCTAGTCGACAATATTTATCATTGCAGTGCATTAGCTACTAGATAATTGATAGTGAAGAAGGAGGATCCTGGTCCATTCATTATACCATGCAGCATTAGATCTTTTGAGTTCGCTCGTGCACTAAATGATTTGGGCACTAGCATCAACCTCATGCCATTTGTAGTGTTTAAATGGTTGGGGTGATGAGCACCTAAACAAACCACTATGAGATTACATATGGCAAACAAGACAGTGAAAAAACCAGTTGGTATTACTATAACATATTGGTAAAGGTGGTTTATTTTATTTTTCCTATGGATTTTGTGATATTAGACTGCGAAGTGGACTTTTAAGTCCTAATTATTCTTGGAAGACCAACCTTGGCTACAAGAAGGATGTTGATTAATTTAGAGCTAGGTCATCTGATGTTGAGACTCAATGATGAATATGTGATTTTATATATATGTAAACACATGAAGTAGCCTGATGAGTTAAGAGTGATATCAGTGATTGATGTGTTTGATGAAGAAATTAACTATTTCCATGATATTTATGTAGTAGCAACTTGGGGGGATACTTCTGATATTGTTCCTATTAAAGAGAGGTTGGGTGTTGAAGCTTTAGCAGTTGTGATCATGAACTTTGATAGTGATGGTGTTGAGGACTATGATGAGATGGTATGTGCTCTCTATTGGAGTGGTTATTAAACTTATGCATCAAAGAATCTTGATTTGGATTTGAAGAATAGAACTACTCCACCTGCTCATCTATCCATTGAAGAGCCACTGGTCTTAGAGTTGAAGGCTCTCCCTTCCCATCTATGATATGCATATTTAAGAGCTAACAACACTTTATTAGTTATTATTGTAGTTGATTTGGGTTATGCAGAAGTAGAATCTTTGTTATCAGTGCTACATAGATTTAAGAGGGCCATAGGTTAGTCCACTATAGATATTATGGGTATACTACCTGGTATTTGTACTCATAAAATTTAACTTGGGATGGATTCTATTCCAAGTATAGAGAATCAATGTTGACTCAATCCTCTTATCTAGTAGGTGGTAAAGAAAGAGATAATCAAGTGGTTTGATGCTAGGGTAGTGTATCCCATTGCTCATAGTAAGTGGGTCAGTCCGGAATAATGTGTTCCAAAGAAAGGTGGTATTACTATTATGCCTAATGAGAATAATAGATCTTGTGCCAATTAGGACAGTCACAGGATAGAGAGTATGCATGGATTATAGAAAATTGAATGCATGGATTCAGAAAGACCATTTTCCCATGCTCTTTATGGACCAGATGTTAGACAAGTTCGTCGACAGATGATGGTATTATTTTCTTGATGGGTATTCAGGATATAATCAAATCACTATGTTAGACAAGGTGATTGTGCACACTGATCATATAGCATTGCAGTACTTAATGGTGAAAAATGATGCTAAACCTTGACTGATTAGGTGGGTGCTATTATTGCAAGAATTTGATTTTGAGGTCAAGGACAGAAAAGGAACAGAGAATCAAGTTGTAGATCATTTATCTAGGCTTGAAGCGGAAGCTATGTGGAATGTTAAAGATGGGCTAGAGATTGATGACAGTTTTCTAGATGAGCAAATATTGACAGCTTCCTAATATCTAATTCCATGGTTTGCAGACTAGGCAAATTATCTAGCAAGTGATATAATTCTAAAAGATCTTTCCTTTCAGCAGGGAAAGAAGTTTAAGCATGCGGTAAGGAAATTTGTCTGGGATGGACCTTATTTAGTCAGAATTATTTGGATATAGAGATGATGTGTATACTTGAGGCTTGTAGTTATTCTCCAGTTCGGGTTCATTATGCAGGAACCCTCACTGCCTATAAAATCTTGCAATATGGGTATTATTGGACAACAATCTATAGAGATGCATATGATTTTGCTTCTGTTGTGATCAATGTCAACGACAAGGTAATATCTCTAGATGCCATGAACTTTGTATAACTCTTATTTTATAATTTGAATTGTTTGATGTATGGGATAGAGATTTCATGGGACCTTTTGTGATTTTGTTTGGCATGAAGTATATACTTGTGGCTATGAATTATGTTTCTAAATGGGTGAAAGCAGTTGTGCTCCCCAACAATGAAACACGTAGTATCACTGCATTCTTTAAAAAGCACATATTTTCTCAATTTGGTACGCCATGTATTTTCATTAGTTATGGTGGGTCATATTTTTAAAATCACCTATCAAAGGTCTGCTTGAGAAAGATAGAGTGAAACACAAGGTGGCAACACCATATCATCCGCAAACTAGTGGACAAGTTGAGGTGTCCAAGAGAAAAATCAAGTCCATCTGGGCAAAGACAGTAAATGCTAATAGGACTGATTGGTCACAAATATTAGATGATGCATTATGGTCTTATCGAACAACATTCAAGACTCCAATTGGATCTTTACCTTATCAGCTAGTGTATGGCAAGGCTTGTCACTTGCCTATTAAACTTTATTATAAAGCACTGTGGCCTTTGAAGAAGCAAAATTTTGAGTGGCAAGATGCAGCCAAGTCAAGTATGAATAGTATGAATGTGTTAGATGAATTCCGACTCTAGGCATATGATAGTTCTGCACTTTACATGGAAAAGATAATGCTACATCATGATCACAAAATTGAGAAAACAATATTCAAAAAAGGTGACAAGGTATTGCTCTACAATTCAAGGCTTCACTTATTTCCAAGTAAGTTAAATTTTATATGGTATGGTCCCTTTACTGTGCTAAGAGTGTTTCCATATGGTACCATGGAATTGAAGCGGGATGGTGAAGCCCCGTCCAAAGAGTAAAGATCTATATAGGTAACACTAAGGAAATAAATGTGATTTTTGAGATAGACCTTGGTGGTAAGGCTAACTAAGGTAATTGTGTCGTGCCATGATGTTAAATCAAGAGTTGCATAGAAAGAAACCCATGAGGCTAGTTTGTGAAATCTGAGTACCCAACTTTGCCAAGTCTTGTCGCAATGTTAAATCAAGCGATGCATGGGAGGAAACCCATGTCTTGGACTTATTTATTTATAGGATAATGTGTTTATTAGTGTGTAGGACTAAAGACTATAGAAAATATCCAAAAACTTTCAAGATGGTTGGACATTCAGACAATTCATGAGTCATATCAAGATAGTACGACTCATAAGTAGGAGTTGTAAGGACCTAGAGAAAATTTAGAATCCGGTAAAAGTTTTTAGAATGGATACGATTCTCAGAACTAGTCATACCCTCAAGGTACAACTCGGAAGGTTCTAGGTCTATATGAGTTATAGAAATGACCCGTAATCTTGGGTACGATTCCTACATATGAATTGTACTTATTCTTCTCATTTTGTGATCGCAGGCCAACCAGGCCCAGTTTAAATAATTTCAAAAGAAATAGGGTACCCTTGTGGTAGCCGATATCCGAAATACTCACCCACCACTATTTTTGCTTGATTTGCAAGATTCCAACGCACAAAATCATTCAAAAACACTTAGAATTAGCTACCAACATGCTCGAATTCCTCACACTGTATTAGTTCAGCATAAATTTAGGGGATGAAAGGTTGAAATCGAGCAACATAGCCTCTTACTCATTTAAGTAATTTCGAACTCAATCTCTTCACATATCAAGTTGAAATGGTAAATATGAGATACCTTGAATTTGGTTTAAGTTAAATTTTTGTAAATGTTTTAATTCGGAACCCTAGTTTGTAGGTTTTAGTTGAAAATTGAAATTAGGGGTTACACTTGTGTTGGGCGTTGATATTGTGTGTTATTTTTGCTAGAATTTGAGTGATATTGATGCATAAATTAATGGGTAGTTTGGGAAGTTTGAATTGGATCCAACTCAAAAGTTAAACCACTATGTTGCAGTGGATATGAGAAATCTTATGACTCGTACCCACAAGTAATGAGTCGTGGCATGACTCATCACCAATGACAACATGAAAGTATAATTGAGTGTGGACTATGGTATGGGTACTAATTACCTAAATCAGTCATATCCAAACCATAAAACTCATACATTGAAGTCGTAAGGACTTGGGTAGATATCATATTTTAGACTTTTATTTCTGACCTGCTTATGGGTGTTGGTAATGAGTCATACCTTAGCTTACAACTCATTAGGAGGACTCATAAGAAAGAAAAAACACATATGTATATATTGAGTATCATATTACTTGTTCATATGAGTCATACCCCGTCCATACGACTGGTATCCCTACTCATACCCTGAATATTAGATGCACACTGATAACTTAGTTTCTTATTTTTGCTTTCTTTTCTTTCTTTTATTACTAATGAATGTGTACTTTCAAGTACAATGCCTCCTAAAAATGCATCCTCTTCCAAACAAGTTCCTAAAAGGGATCTAAAAAGGCACTATCTTCCAGTTCTGAGGATACTGAGTCCTTCACCAGTAGTGGTGAAATATAGACTACCCACAGAAGGATAAGGTTTACCCAAAGGCTCAAAAAGGTAAAAAGGGGAAAAGGTAGAAACTCCAGAGAACACACCTCTACAGGGTTCAAGAAGAAAGAACCTAACTATCTTCCCTCCTCATACGCCTCCACCTTTAGATGTCAAAGATATTGCTGAGTCGAGTTCTAAAGAAGCATGTTCTGATAATGTTGCTAGTATAGAAGAGGTTGATGCTACACCTATCGATAGAAAAGACCCTCCACTATCTATCACTACAGCTATTATGCCAACCGTTGAATAATAGGGGTACCCTAGTATACAGGAGATATTTAATGATGGGCTGAGTAGACTTCATAATGGAAAGATCAAATGGGTTTTATATCTGGAGAGAAGACTGACTACTACTGGGATGACGGAGACACCCAACTTCACGGCACACTTTAAGCAATATGGTTTTGAGTAGATAATGAGAGCACCTGGGAAGTAAATGCTAGTCAAATAATTTTATGCAGAATACAAAAATGAGTTAAAGAGATAGTATCCATAGGGTCAACTGTGGAAAGGTGGTGATCCAATACCTTTACTTACTATTTCGGAAGTGTGGGTAGACATTTTCCCACGCACTATGACAGATTCTTATACGAACCAAATTATTAGCCTCCGATCAACACTTGGGAAATTGACTACCGACTAGAGGAGATGAGAAAATTTACTCAAAAATAGATTGGGTTGGATGATAATATGGGCCATTTCTAATGAGCCAGAGGAGAACATGGGCCATTTCTAATGGATTGCAGAGTGTATAGCATCCAATGGTGAGAATAGAGTGCAAGTTGTTAGCGGCATTGGAGTTGTTTCCCAAAATATCCAAAAGAATACTCTTACATTTAAGGCCAAGATATGGTAGACATTAGCTCAACACGGGCTTTGTCCCACCACAAGGGATAATGATTTGAACCCAGTTCGAGTAGCTTTGATATTCAACTTCATAGCTGGATATGATTTTGATATCAAGGAGTTTCTAGCTTGGAAGATGAGAGACCGGGTTGTAGGGGTGAGAAAGTCACTAATGGCATACCCATGTATGATTATTCAACTTTGTTTGGCTGCACAGGTACAAGAGATCCTAAGGATTGATGAGATGATCGAGAATAGCAATATTACAAACCTTGGGCCGGTCGATGATGCAGTAATCCTGATGTACAGACAGGCAAAAAGAGTAGCGTATATGGTTGCTGATATAGTCTGGTAGAGCGGTCAGGCTGAGACTGCAGAGGCTACTGATCCAGGTAGGCAAACAGAGACTACACAGATTGATGCAGTGGATACTTATAGTGTTTCTCCTCTAGTAAAGTCTGTACCACCCATGCCATGAGGTATGCCTTCTGGACTTATTATGATTTCCTAAATCCTTTGTACTAAGGCCATGACCAGACTGGATATATTGTAGGCCAAGGTCCATAACATAGAAGGAGGTGTGAAGCCCTGGGTGGATATTTAGTTGGTGAGCCAGGACAGATGAGAACAGTAGTGACTTGATGTGTTTGAGTCGAGGATTACTCGATAGTTGGGTAGCAGGCAAATTCCTGATATTTCTAAGAACAAAGCCAAACATGATGAGATTAAGAAGATGGTATCGAAGGTGTATAATAGACCGGTGATCTCTGAGCCTGTGATTAAGACAGTTATGCCTGCAATTCTTATTCCTAACATTTGGGCTCATTTTGATCCAAGAAAAGTACCAATTGAGGAGACCCGATAGAAGCGAAGAGAGAGAATAAGAAGAAAGCATGAAGAGAAGGATGTTGAGAAGAAGACTAAGGCATCAAGACTACAGGATGAGCTGGACCGACAGTTATAAGTCCGTGAGATGGCTGTTGGAGTCGTTGGTTCTAGACCGCTAATTGATAATATTGAGGGAGATGATATTTCTCCCCGACTAATGTTGTTGATTCAATGCCTGTAGATAATGGACGTATGTCGATGCTAGTGGGACTTGGTCTGAGGGCCCACAAGCTGGTGTTGTTGAGTTAGTGCCTTGAGTGCCAAGGTATGACCTTTCATTCTTACTTTATATTTTTTGCATTGGGGATAGTGCAAGGTTTTTCAAATATGAGTGGCGGTGTATATCTGATTTGAATGTCTTGAAGAAGATGAAAATCTAAGTAGCTAAAAGTTTGTTATTGCTTGTAGGTTTGGTGCTAAGAAATAGCTGAGATAGGGAGAAAATATGCACCTATGGAAGCAGATGGATTTTTACTAATTTTTGAGTGATTTTGAAATTGATTTTTTAATTTATTTAAGAATTTGGAAACATGAAATAATTGTGGATTTGAAATGATTATGCTTAAAGTATTTACGTTAATTTAAATTGCGTTGAAAAGCTGAGACCCCTCCTTAATTTTTGTTGACTGTGTGATATGTGTATGTGTGTGAGACTATTGTGAATCTGATATTGTCATTAGGATTAAGGATAGAACAATTAGGATAGACAGTTGCATAACTGGATACGCAGTACTTAGCAATGTAACCCTGTGAGAAAGTATGTAAGGTATTATTGAGTTCCCAGTGTAAAGGAATCTAGAACTTGCCTGGTTGCTTTTAGGATAGTAAAGTAGGAGATGATCATAGGCCCTTTCTATTGTAAATACACCTGAGCCTAAATGTCCTACAAAATAAATGAATCCCTTTGATCCAAATATTTGAGCCTTAATTGACTGAATTTTGTTGTTTACACCAATTTCACATTCCCATTTCCCTTACAATGAACTTGTTATTGGCCTTGGTCCTCCTGGGATACTATGCACCTCAACTCAGGCAAATCAACTAAGTTGAGGGTGACTGTTATAAGGATACGTAGGAGAAAATGAGTATGAAGAAAGTCATGTAGAAGAAAAATTTGAAACTTGGATAGGTGCGGTGAAAATAAAAGAATAAGAAAAATTAGAAGAAAAAAAAAAGAAAATAAAGTGAGAAAATCGTACTTGGCCCAATCTGAATGTGTCAAAATAAAAGAGAGACATAAGGGCGAAAATAAAATTGTAGTATAAGTGCAAGAATAAGTGAACCCCAAAGAAAGTATAGTGGCAAGAAGGCATAATCACTAAATAAATCCCAAAAGGATATCATACCATTCCCAAGCTTACGTTACAAGCTAAATAAATTCCTCCAGTGATCATACCTCGACTGTCTGAAAACTTAGGAAGAGTGGATAAGGGAAAGCCTATGGTATTCTGTATACACCTATGATAATTCTTTGTGAGAGAGAGTCATTTGTGATATCCCTGAATAGATTGATTGATCCATAATAAGAGTGAATAGGATTTCTTTGACTTTGAGAGCACACGGATTATGTTTCTAGGTTGCTAGATTATTTAGTATATGTAATTTGTGTATATGCCCAGTTGTCTATTACTAATGTAATGCCATCATCGGATTCCCTTGTATTTCTCCATGTGCTAAATCGTTATACACATTTTGAGTCTTGAAAATTTAAAATTAGGAGGGGAGTAACATAGTTGAAAATTGAGTTCAAAATCACTGCCATGGGTAGCTTAGGATATTCCTGATTAAGCATCGTTTCGGTGTTTTTAGATAGAGTTTGATTTATATTTGCCTAAGGACACGGAAAAGTCTAAGTTGAGGGTATTGATATGCCATAGAAACACTACACTTTCGATGCTTAAAACCATGAATTTATGCATGTACTTAGGTTGTTTTAGTAGATATGATGCACTTTTGTGTTTATTGTAGGTAAAACAGGCGTACTAGAGTGTTGGGATTAAAATGTAAGAATAAGACCAGAAAAGAACAACTTGTAGCAAGGTACAAAATTTTTCACAAGTCATCAACACATCATATGACTCGGAAGCTGACTCGTATGAACAACATAAACCAAGAAGCAGAAGAAAAACAAATTGTTAAGAAGATACGACTCGAGCATCCAAGTCGTAAACAAGGATATGAGTCGTATGAAGAAATCGTAAGAATAACAAAATCTAAAGCTACCATCCAAAGTTAAAGTATCAGAAGTATACGAGTTGGAAGTCTAAGTATGATTCGTATAGGGAAACCATATACAGACCAGTGTTAAAAGCTTGGAAAGACAAAAGTCCCAGGTGGATACGAGTGAAGGCCACGAGTTATATCATCAAGGTACAACTCATGAGCATAGGTCGTATGAAGAATAGAGAGTTGAAGCCTTGGGAGACCAGACATTGGAACAGATACGAGAGGAAGGGTACAACTTGTATAATAAGTATATGAGTGGATGAGCGAGCCGTACCATGTGCCGACATAACTTTTCCTTTCCCATTTTAATTAGGATTTCTGAGTATGTTTGAGATACTATAAATACCCTAGGTTTTATATTTTATTAGGTAACATTCCTTGACATCTTTTAAGATCCTTTTTACGATCCAATATACTCTATCGCATGCTTTTGCTTTGTTCTTGAGATTTTGGGTTTTTATTCAATAGTAGATTTCGGATGTTATTCATATCATTATTGTGCAATCAATTACATGCTTTCTTTATTGGTTATCATGGATTGTTTCATGAACATGAGTGGAAAACTTCCCTGACTAGGGTTGTGGGAACCCTGATGGATTAACAATGTAAGGGAAGTGGGAGATTCATCTATTCTAAAGTAAGTTGAATGTATCTTGATCTTCTTCACATAAATTAACCTCAAAGCTACTGCAGAAGCATGGGAATAGCCTGTATTGTAAATATCCTCACAAGGGAGTTTGTGATTGGGAAAAGAAGATTAAGATAGTAATTTGAGATTCACTTCCATCATTACTATTCTGCCATCTCATCTAATCAACTCGATACTCGAAAGGTGATATATGAACTGAAGTTGTAGAAAAGGAGCAATAAGGAGACACCCTGAGACTCACAAGGTAAAGGGTGAGATTTATCAATACGTTCACAAGACTATTGATAAAAGAAAGCTTGTTGTCTTTACATGCAGAGCAGAAGAATAGGTTTGTTGAACAAATGACAATTGTAGGGTTAAGAAGTCGGGGGAACACAGTCCAAGTGTTCATCTTCTATTGTTTACAATTCAAAGCATCAAGTTTGGTTACTAATTACTGATTACTTCAAAAAATCCCCATTTACTTTCCTGCACTGCTCGTGAACTACAGCAAGTTAAAGCAACTATTTAGTATCTTCCATGTGGGTTCGACCCCAACTTTATTAGGTTACTATATTTGTCATCGATTGCAGCATACTTCTTTGGAGGTTAATTTTGAGCAACATCAGTGTGTCCCCTATTTTTATGATCTTGTAATTTTGCAATAAAACCTAATTTTTTGAAGTAATAAAATGACAAAAACCAAATCCAACAAGCATTATAATCTAAGGTTACTATTATTAAGAGGGCAGAGTGGGAAAACGTCCTTAAAAGTGCTACAAAATAAAAAGGAAAATTATTTGTTATATGCCCTCATAGGGGAAGCCTGATGTCTCCCAAATTACTCCTCCCAGTAGTATAAAGCAATCGCTGATCAAATACAAAACCCAACTAGGTTTTTTTGATCGCTCAGGGAATAGGACTAAAACTGATTAAGTCTTTGTCAAAGTGATTGGCAAGAAAGAAAAAGGGGTGGTTTTATGAAACAAAATATCACTAGAAACAAGTGTTGATTTGTTGGATTTGTAAACAATAGGATATGAGCACTGGGATTGCGATCCTTGTGACTTCATAACTCTATAGGTTATTTGTGCTAACTGACTATCCTAATATGTTTCTTGCAAAATATAACAAGTTAGATATCACCTAACTGTCTTCTCACCTTGTTATAGATAAATTTCAGTCATCTCCTTCCGGACTCTGAGCATTGCGTTAGTAGCCCTTGTTCTTAATCTAAGAATAACTATCTCTGTTATGGTTCTAGTTACTAAATGGAGGTTGATAGCTTCAAATCTCTATTTTTATTCCCATTTCCTAATCTATTCCTCTCCCCCCAGAAGTTTCAAAATACAGGCAATTTCCGATTGTATGCATCCATTAGAAGAGAAATCATACCGAAATAAACAACAATACATGAAAGCACACTGTTCTAGACTAATTTTGCACTTTTTTTCGTTAATTTTTCATGGTCCCACAACCCAAGTGTCACGGCCTAATTTCTCAGGTCATAATGGCACCTACTATAACCCACCAGTAGGCAAGCCAACCCTATAGTCCTGGACTACTGGTAACGAACTACTAAGAGAAAGAAGGAAAGAACGTGGAATAGATGTAATAAAATACTAACATACATCAGATAATCCCAAAACCATGTGAAATCAGTACAAGATCTTCTAGTAGAATAAGAACAAAATGAAGTACCAAGTGAATTACACTAATAAAATGCATCTCTGAATACAACATAGAGACTTGTCTAGTACATAAAAGGGAGGAAAATAATACTTCAAATGTCGGGAGCTCACTCTATGTCTCCGAACCATGGCTTCTCCTCACGACGCAAACAACACCGATGATAACCCATACTATGATCTACAAGCTATTGATGTGTGGTATGTGTACCAAACACATGATACTCAGTAGGAAACTAATAACTGAGATCCAAAGATAATGCAGATATATACAACATATAAACATAAATAGAGTCTAAACCCAAATATCCATCAAACACATAATAAAGCTAGTGATGTAATAAAGGTAAACTATCCAAATCGTATCCAAGAAACTAACATAATAAGGCTAAGTAAGTGTTAAGGATGAACTATCCTATTCTAGCCATACTCAGGAATCTCAACACTATGCCGTATATTACTAGCCAATGTATGAATAAAGGGCGAAAGAAGGATATACAACATTATACAAGGCCGAGGAATAAATATACAATCAAAATAAATAAAGGAAGAAAGGGATATGCGGTAATACCATCGCTACATATAAATAGGTATACATGTATATATTTGTATAAATGGGGTCAATTCAAGGTACAACTTAAGTCATCAGACTAGCATCTTAAGATATTATAATCAGAGCATGAACTAGTGCTAGTATACTTAGGGTTTCTAATCCATACATCTAATCATGAGTTCATCATGCATAATAATATAATTGTAAGATGAAAGAGCCAAAATCAAATCTCAAATATCAATATCAGATCATTAACAAAGATGCTACAAACTAGTCATAACAGTAATCATAACAATAATAACAATAACAATAGCAACGACAACACGAGTAACTGATTAGTCCAAAAAAAACAATAAATAATCGAGCCTTTCATGAACCCCCACCGCCCTAGACTCATAAGGTTCAATCAACATACAACACACTACAAGCCACATTCATTATGAATACCTATGTAACCTCTTTAAGGCTGATAGATATTGGCGGATATTGGTGATAGTCAATGCGTATGCAAAAATGAATGCCAAGATGTAATTCGTAACACCATGACCAATCCAAATGTCATAAGAAGTAGCCAGACTCAAATCGATAAATGTACAAATATGTGCATCATCATAATCATCCTCTGACCTTGCTGAGCATAAATGTATATCATCATAATCATCCTCCGGCCTTGTCGGGCATAAATATATATCATCATAATCATCCTTCGTCCTTATCGGGTATATAAGAATATCGTCATAATCATCCTTCGAACTCAATTTGAGTAATTTTAAATATGAATAATAAATGTACGGACCTTGAACCGTGGCTAAAATGAGTGTATATCCATAAATTCATTGCTCAGGGTAAAATTCAGGACTAAATTATCACAAAGGTATAGAAAGGGGTCGGAATCTTTCACGACTGGAGTGAATAGTAATATTAAAATCATAGGCCAGAATTTGTCTCGATCAAATCATTAAAACATCATTTTCAATCTTATTACACATAAGTTAACCATTTAGATAGTACGATTTCCATTATGAATAAATCCATTTTATGGTGAAAAGTTAGCTGTAATACTTTTATAGGAAAAATGGTAGGTAAATCATATCTTAGTTGGAATCATACCTTTTTGTGTATTTAGCGATCATGAATGTATCAAATCTATGCATGCCATCAACAGTATTCATACAATGTAATCATAAAATTTACTATGTCTACAAACTACAGACATGTCCTTTACAAGGATAAATTATTTCCCAAAATCCAACCAATGTCATTCACCCGGCCTTGGTCCTAATAACGTGTTCAGAATAGCTATAGTATCATAATCACGGCATTAGGCCCACATACATATCTGGAACCCATATCAATAATCATATATGTAAGCCATCTCATATCTATAAGCCATAGCACATTTTTTAGGCATATCAAATCTACAAGCCATATCATTTCCATAAGGAATATCATATCTATAAGCCATAAATCATATCTATGAGGCATATCATATCTATAAGCCATATCGTATCCATAAGGCATATCATATCTATAAGCCATAAATTATATATATGTGGCATATCATATGTACAGGCCATAAATCATATCTATGAGGCATATCATATCGATAAGCCATATCGTATCCACAAGGCATATCATATCTTTAAGGCATAAATCATATCCAGGAGGCATATCATATCTGTAAGGCATCTCATATCTATACACTAAATATCATAATTATGAGGTATATCATATTTGTAAGGCATCTCATATCTATAGACCATATATCATAACTATGAGGCATATCATAACTATAAGTCATCTCATATCTATAGACTATATATGATAACTATGAGGCAATCATAATTTGGGAAAACCATCATAATTCAACAAGTAGCGAAGTAAACTTATACTAAAGGCCCAATTGTCTCGAAAATGTTTAACATGCATAAATAAGTCCACAAGGGCTAACACATGTCTTGGACTAAGGTGGCCCGAGGAACCCACTTCTAATCCTTAAATTCCATAGTTAGGCAATTTCTACCCTGATCTAGGCTAAGGTATCTAAATTGACTTCTAGATGGGACATAAGTCATAATTAGCCCTAAGATAGGAATTCCACCTAGAACAAGAGCAATTAAGTCAACTCTACCTAAATTATGATTTTAAGATAGCTAAATAGGCCAAACAAGGTTAATCATACTAACCACACTTTCAACACCTACCCTACTTCCCAAATCTAGTACAATACCATAAATCACATATCTAACCAAGAAAAAGGCATTAGGTTCATAGGAGTATAGTAAATATTTTACCTTACTTGTCAATTCACCTATCTAATCCCCAAACTTTAATAATCAAGACTCAAACTTTAATAATCAAGACTAAGTCATGGTGTTCCACCCATAATCAATCTTAATAGTCACATTCACATGCAATATATAAAACACATCATCTTGTGAATAAGTATAAAAAGAAGACTACCTCAAAGTTGAATCCCAAAGCCTTGAATTGTCCACAAAATGTTTGTCTTCACTCCAAAATCTCAAAATGTTGCCATGCTATCAAAATTATAATCTACGTGTCATTAGGAGCCAAATGAGACCCATATTGCCACATAACAAGTTGGTCAAATCTATCACGACATCTAGAGACTTCACAAAGAAGTTACGATTGTGATTTATCCTTCATGATCATGGTTCAAGCTAACTGAGAGTAAATAGCATTCAGCAATCGTGATTTATCCTTCACGAGCATGATTCTGCATAAAACTAGATTGGCGACCGCGATTTACCCATCACGATTGCAATCATAACAGACCTGACGCACCAGATTTTTTTCTAAGTACGAAATGGTCTTCAACCAAGCATTTGGGATTCGTTCGAAACCCTGTGTGGGAAAACAAAATATGCTATCATACAAAATTCAATGTTCCAGACTCAATGGAACCATCAAAACTTTCATGCGAGGTCATTTTGACTAAATGTGGGGCCTACACCTATACTTTTATTTTTTACATAATCTGCCCAATAGCCTAAAACAAGTCTTAAAGCCTCGAGACCTAAACCAAGGGTACTTCTACACTAAAATCAACGTACCAAAGCTGATGGCGCTGTCAATATTCTCATCCAAAATCATCTAATAGGAGTTTTGAAATAAGGCCAATTCCCAAACAATGAAAGCTCCAAATCAAGGAAATAAGCCTAAAATCTAAACGAAATGTCAGATCATCAAACTAATGGTTCCGGCAAGTCATAAATGACCTATAGTCATTATGGAAAGGCTTTAATTACAAATACATGCAAATAGAGGAAATAACTTGGTGGGTCATTACACCATCCAGTACTAAAAGGACTCTTCTACAAAACTTAATTGATACAAAGATCTCAAAATCTCAAAATGATGAGATACTAGAGCCGTTGCTCCGAGCACCACTTCCTAGATAACCTCTAAGAAAATATAAAACTTCCAAGGGATTTCACCACAGGTATCTCTTTTTCAACCACCTCTCTCACTTTACTTCTAAATTGCCAAAACTCAACCTGCCCCACCAACTACTATTGCCCCGAGTATTATTTTGCATCTCTCTACAACCAAATCAAAGAAGGTCGATGCATACAAATTAGAACCACGACACATTGATACCACACACAAATCATAAGGCTCATCCAATCTAAAAGATAACCAAGACATGAGTCATACAATCAACTACAATCAAAATATTACCTTCCTTTACCATTCTCCACATGCTATCCACCCCAAATCAGGAGAAAAATTTCCTGATCCCTGCCCGCACAATCTCATCACAGAAAACTCAAATAAGCAAAACTGATCTACTAAAAGTCCATATAGAAAATAAAAAAATATAAGAAAGTCCTTATAGAGATACCTTGGTTCACAACATAGATAATTGAGGGTTGTAATCTAAGCTAATTATACAATTGGTCTGAATAATCCTTGAAAATAAAATTCAGGAGTCCAATGCACAACTACTTACCAATGAACAACCTGTTCTAGGATGTCTGATAACGTCCAAGCAACGCCTCCTTTTAGATATTGATACAATCGCTGTCAAGATATAGTAACCTAACTAAGTTTAGGGTTAAATCCCAAGGAAACACGTGGCTTTGTAGATCTTGGTAGTTGTAGTTAATGGGAAGAATAATAAAAGTAAATAGGGGGTTTTGTTTGTAGTAATCTCGAATAAAGAATAGTAATAACTTGGTTGAAATCAGTCATAAGTGAACACTAGGATTGTGTTCCCCCTGGCTCCTCAACTCCATAGGCTTATCGTGCATTGTTGAACCAATCTAATATCTTGCACGCAGAATCGATAAGTTATGTATCTCCTACAGTCTTTTGGACAAGTAGTAGAATTTTAACCTTTACCTTTAGAGTCTCAGGGTGTCGCACTACTAACCCTTATCTTGATTCTAGTTAACTATTACCTTTTGATTATCTATTTATTATATGAAACCTAACCATCTTACGTAGATAGAACCTAGAAGAGTGGATTGACAATTAAACTCCAAATTATTATTGTCTTTATCTTTTCCTAGTCACTACTCCTCTTTTGGAGTAAGTAGCAATATCTAGGAGTGATCCTAATGTATGAACCCATTAAGAAATCAATCATAAAGATGGCAAAGAAATGCATGACATGGGTATTGGTTCATACCAACAATTTCCCTTTCCCTACTTTGTTAATTTGCTAGGGTTTCCACAACCATAGCTATGTGTTTTACCAGCTCATGATTGTGAAGAAATCAATAACATTCATAATAGAAAGCATAGATGAAATCACAATGATAAGATGAATAAAACCCCACAATCGTAAATTGAATAATCAATCAGAGTCAATACAAGAAAATCCTAAGATGAAAGATGGATTTTGAAATCAAAATATGTTTCTAAGTGTTAGAAGTATGTAACTCTTACTAAAAGTACATAGGGGTATTTATAGTACATGAAAAACCATAAAAACAAAGACTAAATGTAATAGGAGAAAATCAGGTCGGTGGCCACCTTCTCTCTGTACCTGCGGTCTAGCAGGGCGTAGGTACTACTTGCGATCTAGCACAAGGTATAGGTGCAGACTGCAGGTACCAGATGAATGGTTTTCCTGCAAGTCAGCTCTCAGGATTTTGGGTTCTTGGCACCTACTTTGTCTACATGCGGTCCAAAGGTCTATATGCGGTCCGTAGGTTGACTTAGTAGGTGTTGGGAGTCAATTTTTCAGCTCTTCTTTGACTCTCAAATATGCATTGATCACAATCAAGCCAAAAAACATCCCTAACATCCATAGTCGCTCCAAAAGAGTCCAATAACACCTTTGTTACTTTTTCATGAATATAGAATCCAAAACATAGTTTCATACAAAACATACCCAAAACGGATCATATCTATAAAAAAGACCTCCAAAACTTGTATATTTTCCTTGTTTTAAGCGTCAAAAGTGCTAGATTTCTATTGCACATCAACACCCTCAACTTAGAACCTTTGCATTTCCTAAGGCAACAAAATAACAACAAAACAAAAGTGATGCTTAACTAGGAGAATCTAAGTTGTTCAAGGCAGTCAGTCATCGCATTAAGTTTAAATCACAACATCCCCCTCCTATCTCAATTTTCAAAACCAACTGTGTATGAATATGAAGCACAACAATGTGACATAATGGAATCAAGCTATGTCAATTAAGTTAGCAATAGACAACCACTCATATATACAAATTACACTACCCGAACAAGCAAATAGCTAGCAACATGACTCAAGTTCTTTCATAACAAAGATGTCTCACTCACTCATACGAAATCATGCATGTCAATACAGGGACGGTCATGAGACACTCACACTTAGCAAAGAAGTTTCAATCAATATATGTCAAATACCGTAGGCTTTCCCTTATTTTCTTTACCTTAGCATACAAATAGTCAAGTTAAGATCACTATAGGACTATTCTCGGCTTGTAATGTAGGATTTGGGGGCAGGTATGGAACATATGGACATCTAAAGTGACTAAACCTCCTTGGAACTACACTAACATTGGGGTCTCACTTATTAGCCATTTCTTTTTTATTCCACCCTTATTTTTTCCTTTGATTTTTTTATGCACATTAAGGTTTGGTGTGGTCTTTTATTCTTTCTTTTTTGCTTCTTCATAATTTTTTTGTTTTCTTTTTATACCACGCCACGTCCTACCAACTTTTTCTCTTATTTTACCCTTTTACATACCCATTTTACATTACACACCCCTATAATAGCCACCCTTAACTTAGCTATTTTTCCTATGTTAAGGTACACAATATCCAAGGAGGACCTGAGCCAAAACAAGTAAATTGTAATACAAATGGGAAGGTGAATGGTGAAAACAAGAAAAAATAGCCTCACAAGGCTCAAAGAAGGGATCAAGGGATATAATTCGTGCATGGAAGGTCATTTAGGCTAAAAGTAAACTAAAATCGAAAATGGCCTGTGATCCTTTCCTAACTGACTATCTTTCAACCTACACGAAACTAACCAGGAAAGTTCTAAATTAGATACTCAAAGGGAACTAGGTAGTGTCTCACACACATATAACACAGAGTCAATGTCACCAACTACTACCTTTCCAGTTCATACAATTGTCAGCAAATGGTCAAACATATATACATCAACACAGTTCTTAAGCATCAACACAGTTCTAAAGCATAAATTTTTGGAGGGATATCAAAAATTAGTCTAAATATGACTACTTTCCTAAATACTCAAAATCTCTTATTTACTCACAAACACTACACAACACAAATAAAAATATAATACGACGCATAATTATCCTAGACATGTCGATTCTATGACTATACCGCGACCGACAGAAAAAGAAGTAGGGAAATAAAAACCCATGGCAGTATAGTATGCCCGCCCCCAAATAAAAAACTATATATTTTCCTTAATGTGCTAAAACAAAGAAAAAAATAGAGAAATGAGAACATACCTAGGATATACTAGGCACCCGAGTTAGGAGCATCCCCATATAGGGCATATAAGCTGGCGGAGGTGGTGGTGGTGCTGCACTACTAGTGGATGCACCCTCAGCTATAGATGCATGCCTCTGCCTGTCGACGATTGCAGTCTCTAAAGAATCATTCCTGGCCTTTTTAACAGCCTCGTCCTTTGTCATATCAGGATCTTGAAAATTATCTAAGTCACCTCACTAGGTCCCAACTACTGAGACTTGGTTATCATATTTGGCAAAGAAATCATAGTGTCTCAAAACACGCGGAGGTGATATCTTGACCACAAGGGGTAATGTTGAGGGAATAGCTGCTACACGGCCCTATACATAAAAGCGTACCTCTTCTCGCAAGATATCAAAATCCTTCCTCAATTGAACTATATTTGTCACACTTGTCTTTGTATATCGGGTGTAACCCATCTCTCTATCTAATCAATTCATGTCTGAACATCAGCACGTAGCTCTAACAGTGTGGCTTTCAGAGCAGCCTCTTATCTAGCCTCGGCCTGCTTAAATCTTGTTTGAAGCCCTGATCTTATCTGCTTGAAGAAGGTAGTCATCTCGATCTTGACCACCTTTAACCGAGCAATTGTGGCCCTCTGGCCGTCCACTAAGATCTACAAAAACTCACTAGATATAATAATCATGCCTGTCATAGGAGCTGTAGTGGATGGGTGAGTAGGCTCTATAGAGCATTACTAAGAAAAGCCTCTATAATTCATTTTAAAATCAAGAATCGAAGTTATTTTGAAGATGAAATTGGGAGGAAAACTAGTAATTATAAGTTTAAGAACATTATTTAAGTGAAAAGGTTTAGAATTTGGGGCTAAATCAAGTGCAAAGGTTTTGGGTATTTTGGACTATTAATCAAGATATTTAATAAAGAAAATGGTGAATTCTCACCTTAAATCCATTAGAGAATCAAGAAATAGATTTTAATCGAGCTTCCCAAGCACCCGCAAGCTTCACTTTTAAGCTGTCAAACTATTTTAGGGTTTAGCTCTAAGAGGCAAGATGAAAAATAATAAAAATCAGGCAAAGAGGAGCTATTTATACTTATACCAGGTACATAAGGCATAAAATGCATTCCGGAA
The DNA here is from genome assembly GCF_002878395.1 of Capsicum annuum. Taxonomy (NCBI): domain Eukaryota; kingdom Viridiplantae; phylum Streptophyta; class Magnoliopsida; order Solanales; family Solanaceae; genus Capsicum; species Capsicum annuum. The sequence goes on along the minus strand of NC_061116.1, from coordinate 55,347,821 downwards.
ATGAGTTTTACCCTTTGTGATCCAAGTTCCACCATCAACCTGGTGCACCAGAATTTTTAAGTTCAAAACGAACTTTGATGGGGTACCCGAAATTTATTCAGAATTTGATATACACAAATGAATTATGTAATCACACTAAATTCAATGCTCAGTACTCAATGGCAATTTAGAATTTAGAAAAAATGTCGTTTTCACAAAGTCAACCTCTAAAACCCAAAATCACAATTTTCCAAATTGAGGGTCGAAATGAGATTTAAAAGCCATAAAACCACATCAATAATGTTAACACCCTAAAATTAATGTTTCGAATCTCCTGGCGCAGTCCATTCAGCCACCCATCACACGGATTAAAAGATAAGTACAAAAGTCCAAAATAAGATCTCGAAGACTCCAAAAACTATAATATCGCACAAATGTTACCAAAATGCTTCGGAAACCATGCCGATCACCCCTATACCCTAAAATGACACAATACAACTACAGGGAGGGTTAAAGCAATCAAATAACACAAAATCATAAATTTCACATATTTCATCAAATTTCAGGTTGTAACATCATCCACCACTAAAAATCTAGTTCAACCTCAAACTAAAGGGAAAAGAAATATCTGAATTCAGAAGGATCTGGGATAAGAACTATTCATATCCTACTCGACCTCCCAAGTAGTTTCATCTACAGGTTGATGTCACCACTGAACCTTTACAACAAGGATCACTCTAGAATGCAACCGTCTAACATCCCTAACAAAAATGGAGACCGGCTCTTTAACAAAAGACAACCTCTTATCTAACTAAACTGACTCCCAACGAATGACATTAGACTTATCAGAAATAAAATGGCAAGCATAGAGACATAAATAACTGGATGAACAGCCAATTAATTTAGAGGCAAGTCTAACTCGTAAGCACTATCACCAACAGTTCGAAGAATCTCAAATCGGCTAATATACCTGGCTAAGCCTGGCCCTCTTCCCAAACCTCATTATACACTTCATGGATGAAACTTAAAGGAAAATATGATCACCAACATCAAATCTCAAAGTATGAAGCCTATGATCTGTGTAGCACTTCTGCCTACTCTAAGCCACTGTAAGTTTATCCTGAATAATCTACACTCTGTCAAAAGACTCGCGAAAGAAGTCTGTACCTTGAGGTGTCACCTCTGAAGCATCAAACCAACCTACTAGGGAGAGATAATTCCTACCATACAAATCCTCAAAAGGATTTGTATCGATACTACGATGGTAGTTGTTATGAATTTTTCATTTTGGACATAGTTTAGTTTCGTAACTTAGAAGGTAACATATTGACTTGAAAGTAGTTAAGTGTATATACTTGAAATGTGAATTTTTAATTTTGAATTTTGTTAAGCTTGGTAACTTGGAAGGTGACTTAGTCATTTGAAAGTGATTAAGTGTAGATACTTTGAAATGTGAATTTTCGTATTGAATGTAATTTAGTATTGTAACTTGGGAGGTGACTTAGTGACTTCAAAGTGATTTAGTGTAGGTACTTGAAATATGAATTTTTCATTTTTCATTTTGTTAAGCTTGGTAACTTGGGAGATGACTTAGTGACTTGAAAGTGATTAAGTGTAGGTACTTGAAATCTGAATTTTTGTATCGAATGTAGTTTAGTTTGGTAACTTGGGAAGTGACTTAGTGACCTGAAAATGTGAATTTTTCATTTTAAATGTAGTTAAGTTTGGTAACTTGGGAGGTGACTTAGTGACATGAATGTAATAAAGTGTAAGTACTTGAAATTGAATTTTCATTTTGAATTTTGTTAAGCTTAGTAACTTGGGAGGTGACTTAGTGACTTGATAGTGATTGAGTGTAGGTAAATAAAATGTAAATTTTTTTAATGATTGTAGTTTAGTTTGGTAACTTGGGAGGTAACTTAGTAACTTGAAAATGTTCAAAATGTGAATTTTTTATTTTGAATGTAGTTCAGTTTGGTAATTTGGGAGGTGACTTAGTGACTTAAAAGTGATTAAGTGTAGGTGCTTGAAATGTGAATTTTTCATTTTGAATTTTGTTAATCTTGGTAACTTGGGAGGTGACTTAGTAACTTCAAAGTGATTAAGTGTAGGGATATGAAATGTGAATTGTTGCATTGAATGTAGTTTAGTTTGGTAACTTGTGAGGTGATTTAGTGAGTTGAAAATGTGAATTTTTCATTTTGAATGTAGTCAAGTTTGGTAACTTGGGAGATGACTTAGTAACTTGAAAGTGATTAAGTGTAGGGATATGAAATGTGAATTCTTGCATTGCATGTAGTTTAGTTTGGTAACTTGTGAGGTGATTTAGTGAGTTGAAAATGTTGAAAATGTGAATTTTTCATTTTGAATGTAGTCTAGTTTGGTAACTTGGGAGGTGACTTAGTGACTTGAAAGAGATAAAGTGTAGGTACTTGAAATGTGAATTTTTCATTTTAAATTTTGTTAAGCCTGATAACTTCGGAGGTGACTTAGTAACTTGAAAGTGATTTAGTGTACGTATATGAAATGTGAATTTTTGTATTGAATGTAGTTTAGTTTGGTAACTTTGGGGGGGGGGGGGGGGGGGGGGGGGGGCTTAGTTACATGAAAATGTTAAAAATATGAATTTTTTAATTCTGAATGTAGTTTAGTTTGGTAACTTTGGAGGTGACTTATTGACTTGAAAGTGATTAAGTGACGGTACTTGAAATTTGAATATGTAATTTTTTATTTTGTTAAACTCGGTAACTTGGGAGGTGACTTAGTGATTTAAAATTGATTAAGTGTATGTACATGAAATGCGAATGTTTGTATTGAATGTAGTTTAATTTGATAATTTGGGAAGTGACTTAGTAACTAGAAAATGTTGAAAATGATGAAAATGTGAATTTTTAATTTGAATGTAGTTTAGTTTGGTAACTTGGGAAGTGATTTAGTGACTTGAATATGATTAAGTGTAGGTACTTGAAATGTAAATTTTCATTTTGAATTTTGTTAAGCTTGGTAACTTGGGAGATTACTTAGTGACTTGAAAGTGATTAAGCGTAGATATTTAAAATGTTAATTTTTGTATTGAATGTAGTTTAGTTTTGTAACTTTGGAAGTGACTTAGGAACTTGATAATATTGAAAATGTGAATCTTTCATTTTGAATGTAGTTTAGTTTGGCAACTAGTGAGATGACTTAGTGATTTGAAAGTGATTAAATATAGGTACTAGAAATGTGAATTTTTCATTTTGAATTTTGTTAAGCTTGGTAATTTGAAAAGTGACTTAGTGACTTGAAAGTGATTAAGTATAGGTATATGAAATGTGAATTTTTGTATTGAATGTAGTTTAGTTTTGTTACGTGGGAGGTGACTTAGTTACTTGAAAATATTGAAAATATAAACTTTAAAATTTGAAAGTAGTTTAGTTGGTAATTTGGGAGGTGATTTAGTGAGTTGAAAGTAATTAAGTGTCGGTACTTAAAATTTGATTTTTTTTATTTTTAATTTTTCTAAGCTTGATAACTTGGAAATTGACTTAGTGATTTGAAAGTGATTAAGTGTAGGTATATGAAATGGAAATTGTTGCATTAAATGTAGTTTAGCTTGGTAACTTGGGAGGTGACTTAGTGAGTTGAAAATGATTAAGTGTAGGTACTTGAAATGTGAATTTTTCAATTTTCATTTTGTTAACTTCGATAACTTGGGTGGTGACTTAGTAATTTAAAATTGATTAAGAGTAGGTACATGAAATATGAATTTTTGTATTGAATATAGTTTAGTTTGGTAACTTGGGAGGTGACCTAGTGACTTAAAAATGTTGAAAATGTGAATTTTAATTTTTAATGTAGTTTAGCTTGATAACTTGGGAGGTGACTTAGTAACTTGAAAATGTTGAAAATATGAATTTTTATTTTGAATGTAGTTTAGTTTGTTAACTTGGGAGGTGACTTAGTGGCTTGAAAGTAATTAAGTATAGATACTTGAAATGTGAATATTTCATTTTTAATTTTGTTAAGCCTGGTAATTTGAGAGGTGAATTAGTGACTTGAAAGTGATTAAAAGTAGGTACATAATATGTGAATTTTTGTGTTGAATGTTGTTTAGTTTGGTTACTTGGGAGATGACTTAGTGACTTGAAAATGTTGAAAATGTGAATTTTTCAGTTTGAATGTATTTCAGTTTGGTAATTTGGGAAATGACTTAGTGACTTACATGTGATTAAGTGTTGTTGCTTGAAATGTGAATTTTTCAATTTGAATTTTGGTAACTTGGGAGGTGACTTTGTAAATTTTAGGTGGTTAAGTGTAGGTATAAGAAATGTGAATTTTGTATTGAATGTAGTTTATTTTGGTAACTTGTGAGGTGACTTAGTAACTTGAAAATGTTGAAATTATGAATTTTTTATTTTGAATGTAGGTTACTTTGGTAACTTAGGAGGTTACTTAGTGACTTGAAAGTGATTAAGTGTAGGTATTTGAAATATGAAATTTTTATTTTGAATTTTGTTAAGCTTGGTAACTTAGGAAGTGACTTAGTAACTTAAAAGTGATTAAAAGTAGTTACATGATATGTGAATTTTTCTATTGAATGTCATTTAGTTTGGTAACTTGCAGGTGACTTACTGACTTGAAAATGTTGAAAATGTTAATTTTTCATTTTCAATGTAATTCAGTTTGGTAATTTGGGAGGTGACTTAGTGTCTTGAAATTCATTAAGTGTAGGTACTTGAAATATGAATTTTTCATTTTGAATTTTGTTAATTTAGGTAACTTGGGAGGTGACTTAGAAACTTGAAAGTGATTAAGTGTAGGTATTTGAAACGTGAATTTTTTAGTTGAAGTAGTTTAGTTTGGTAACTTGAGACGTGACTTAGTGACTTGAAAAAATTGAAATGGTAATTTTTCATATGGAATGTAGTTTAGTTTGTTAACTTGGGAGGAAACTTAGTGACTTGAAAGTGATTAAGTATAGGTACTTGAAATGTGAATTTTTTATTTTTAATTTTGTTAATCTTGGTAACTTGGGAGGTGACTTAGTGACTTGAAAATGATTAAGTCTAGGTACTTTGAAATGCAATTTTTTTCTATTGAATGTTGTTTAGTATAGTAATTTGGCAGGTGACATGGTGACTTGAAAATAATTAAGTGTAGATACTTGAAATGTAAATTTTTCATTTTTCATTTTTCATTTTGTTCAACTTAGGAACTTGGGAGGTGACTTATTCATTTGAAAATGATTAAGTGTATGTACATGAAATGCTAATTTTTGTATTGAATGTAGTTTGGTTTGTTAACTTGGGATGTGACTTAGTGAATTTAAAATGTTGAAAATGTGAATTAATCATTTTGTATGTAGTTTAGTTTGGTAACTTGGGAGGTGACTTAGTGACTTGAAAG